>NW_005195017.1:74258-89258 GCF_000372725.1 Emiliania huxleyi CCMP1516
AAGGAGACAATTTCTTTCAGGGGGGGGCAAAAATGGTGATTACAGGGCAGGAAAAAACTTGAGGCTTATTTTTCCTTTGGAGTTTGTGAAGAGGGGGGGGGGTTCCGCCCCCGCTGCATATGTGTGTATATACCTGGTCCAGTGATCAGTAGGGAGGTGAGGAAGTCATGAGCCATCGAACCACCGTCGGAGAGGGCCCCGCCCGCTGCGTGCCTGTGTTCACAGCCGGCACGCCGCTGTGAAGAGGCGCCGTTCACAGCCCGAAGCGACCTCCTCTCGCAACGTGCGCCGAGAGCCCACTGTCCATCGACCGACGCCAGCGCCGCCGCCGCCGCCGCCTCTGCCGCCTCTGCTGCTGCGGCGGCGGCGGAGGAGAAGCTGCCTCGCTGCTGCCGCTCGGCCGTGTGGGGGCCTGCGAGAGAACGATGGGAGATGTGGGGAGATGTGGGGAGATGTGGGGAGATGTGGGGAGATATGCCTGCGAGAGAACGATGGGTGATGTGGGGAGATGTGGGGAGATGTGGGGAGATGTGGGGAGATGTGGGGAGATGTGGGGAGATATGCCTGTGATGGAGGAGCAGCAGACGGCGAGGGCTGCCTCGGCCTCCGCCAGCAGCGCCGCGCCCGCCGCCGCCGCCAGCCGCTGCAGCCGAGAGTCGTCAGCTGCGGGTAAGCGGACGGCAGACCGAACCTGGCTGCACGAGACCAGGCTTGCCAGGAACCTTCTAGGAAACTTCTAGGAGCCTTCTAGGAAGAGCGGACCTGGCTGCACGAGACCAGGCTTGCCAGCAGTGCCGGCCCCCGCCCCTCGCCAGCCGCCGCTCTTCCTAGAAGGCTCCTGGAAGGTTCCCGGAAGGCTCCTAGCCAGCAGCGCCGGGCCCCGCCCCTCACCAGCCGAGGAGGAGGGAGGAGGAGCGAGCCGCTCGAGCTCGCGCTGCACCTTCGCACAGGCGCGTGGTGTCATCAGCCGCCGCCCGCAAAAGCGCTCCGACTCGGTCCACGCTCTCGCTGCACCCTCGCCGCCGCGCCTACCCGGACATGTCTCGGACATGTCGTGGACGTGTCCTGGACACGTGCGCTGCACCGTCGCCGCCGCGCCAAGGGCAGCGGTCACGCGGGAGCGGCCGATGTCGAAGATGCGCGACGCCGCCGTGACGTTTACCCAGGCGTGGGGCGTCGCCTGAATGCTCGCCTCCGCCTGCCGGAGCACCTCCTGCAGCCGCGGTACGTCCACCACGCCGCCGCTGCTGCCGCCGCCGCCATGCACGCCGCCAGCTCCTGCCGCGAGCCCGCACGAGACAGCAACCTCGCGTGCGAGCACGTGCTCGAGGCTCGACGCCGCCGACAGCTCGAGGGCAGAGAGGAGCGTCTCGTTCTCGCGGGCAGCAGTGGCAGGATCGACGAGGGCGGTAATGGTGGTGGTGGCGGCGACGGTGCTGCCGGCGCTGCCGACGCTGACCTGCTCCAGCGCCGCAGATAGCGTGCTCGAGAGGGCGTCGCTCGGAGCGGCCATTGTGAGTGTGTGTGTGTGTCACACTCACTCACTCAGCCGGCCGCCATTGCTCGTAAAAAAGAATTAAACACAAGAAACGAAACACCTGCTCTCGCGCGTCTCAGGAAGAATTGGATGCGATGGAGAAAAATAGTCGGAGGGACACGTGGAACAGCACGCTAAACACGGGGAGGCAAAATGTTATTGTAGGGAGCTGATTGAGGCAACAACATTTGGTCTTCAGATACCAAACACTTGAACGTGGTACAACAGCGCATTTCCTCGCCTTGACCAAGATGCACAAACAGGCGACCGCCCTTTCCTCAGACACGAAGTTCATTCCTTCTCATGTACAACAGCTGACAAGTGATCTCCCACACGCCAACAATCATACTAAAAAAATGGTATCTGGGGGTGCGGTCTTCTGGCCGCCTTGCCTGGCTAATCGCAGGGGCGATGCGGGGTGAGCTCGCAGTGGAACTGGACCACGCTGCGCGACTCTAGCAGCATGCCGGAGGTCCTCAGAGGTCTCAGCACAGAGCACTGTTGCAGAGGTCCTCAACTGGAGAGGTCCTCGCAGCACATAAACACGAGAAGAGCCACAGACACAAATATTATGAGACGCCGTCCACCCTCGAGTCCACCCACGCAGCCACATGAAACGGCTCACAACGGCTCAACGGATTATTTCCTCAGACGCTCGCACGCCGCGCACCAGACGTGTATCGAAAGCCGAAGTCCCGTCACTCAGAGGTCCTCAGTGCACAGAGGTCCTCACTCTCAAATATCGAGGTCGTCACAAACAACAGGTTGGAACTCGCCCCTCTGTCTTTACTCTGAACATTACTACCGAGGGTGTGCTCGTATGAAAAACCGTGCACGACTGGTGGCAGGTGGCGTGGTGCCACGGCTCTGGGAAAGCACTACGGTGGATGGGGCTCGACCATCCACCGTATACAATACTGGCATTCGAGAAGTGTGGCTTCTAAGGTGCTTCGCCGGATTCTGCCTTATTCTTTTTTCTCTATTCTTTTTCTCTACGAGCCAGCTTTGTGGCACCCACCAGCACGCTGGACCTCGCCAGGCCGGCACAACATTTTTGGTCTTCAGAACTATTGTGTACGTCCACTCGGGGTGCGTGCCAGCCCAGCTGGCTGTGTGTCTTGTGAGCTTGTGAGTGTCTGTGTGTCGCTCGAGCGTGTCGTCGTCATCTGTCCCGCTTCCACCCATACCGCGTTGGTGTCCAGTCCAGCCTGACTGTTCTTCACCTTCCTACATACATACATTCATACCAACCAAACTTGAGCGATGTACAACGGCTTTCGGCGGTGAAAGAGCTGCACAAACAGAGGTGACCGCCCTTTCCTCACGAAGTTCATTCCTTCTCATGTACAAGTGATCTCATGTGCCTGACAAGTGATCTCCCACACGCAACAATCATACTAAAAAATGGTATCTGGTCTTCATCCGCCTTGCCTGGCTAACCGCAGAGCGGCGTTGCGGCGTGTGCTTGCAGTGGAGTTACTCCACGCCGCGCGACTCTAGCAGCATGCCGGAGGTCCTCACTCAGCGAGGTCCTCAGCACAGAGCACTGTTGCAGAGGTCCTCAACTGGAGGTTCTCAGCACATGGTAAAATTCTCAGCACATAAGACGCCGTCCACCCTCGAGTCCCACCCACGGCTCAACACGCTACTTATCAATGATTTTCTCGGACGCTCGCACGCCGCCAGACGTCGGTGTACCGAAAGCGGAAAGGCCAGAGGTCCTCACACGCAGAGGTCCTCAGTGCACCCCGAGGTCCTCACTCTCAAATATCGAGGTCGTCAGCACAAACAAAATTCGCTCGTCTGTCGCTCCTTTGCTTACTCTGAACAAGGGCGTGCTAGTATGAATTACAGTGCAGGTGAGTCTCGAGTGGCGGATGGTGGTGCCACGGCTCAGGGAAAGCGATCTACGAACTCTAATGAATACTGACTATGAAACTCAACACCTTTCTGTGGTGCGGCCCTTGCTGCCAGCCTCTTCTAGTATATCTTTTAGATTCTCTTTTTTCGCGTATTTCTTTTCTTTGCGAGTCGTGTCTCACGGGTCTCGATATTCCTAGGCCTCGCCGGCACCTCGCAAAAGCAGCGAAACGCGAAAGCAGCAAAACGGTCATCCAAACAAGCGAGGATGCACATGTTCGCAATGCTGGCCAGTATTGGCTCGCCTCCTGCGTGTGCGCCCGAGGCCGGTCAGTTTGTGGCGCCCACCGCACCGGAGTCTGGAGCGCCTTGGATGAAGCTTCTGACGGATCACGTGCTCTACTGGCGCGCCAGGAAGGCGTGGAGCCAACAGTATTACAACGACGTGTTCCAGTTCATAGCTAAGCGAGCTCCCGACCTCCAGCAGCCGCTGCGGATTGTCGAGGTTGGCACAGCGTTCGGCGTGTCAGCTCTGCTCGCCCGCCTAACGCATGGTGAGCACGAGTCGTTGAGCGTTCTTTGACAACCCTCGTTAATAGGTGGTCTAGCGAACTACCTGCTGCAGCGCCTGCCACGCGCCCAGCTCTATGCGGTCGACCCGTTCTTGTCCGGCTACGATCCGAGCGACCGGCACGCTCACGCCATGGCCGCCATCGCGAGCAAGCTCGGGCTGAACAAGACGGAGCTCTCTGTGGCGTGGGCCAGTGGGATGGCCTACGACCTGACGGCCAGGCACGGCTCGTGCAGGCTGCATTGCCGCCCCACCCCCCCTTGCAACCGTGCCGTGTGGCCCGCTCCGGCCGCCGAGCGGGGAAGTGTCTAGGAGTCGCGTCCAAGAAGTGCCTAGGAAGTGTCTAGCAAGTGCCGCGTGGCCCGCTCCGACCGCCGAGCGGCAAAAGGCAGCGCGCACCTGATGAGGCCGCGTTGCTCGCGCAGGTACCGCCTTTTCCACATGAGGTCGCAAGACGCGGCGCCCATCCTGAGGGCACATGGGCACTTCCTAGACATTTCCTGTTCACACCTCCACCTGTGAACAGGCGCCCTTCCTCGGAGCAGCCTTCCCTAAAGCCTCCGTCGACGTCGCCTTCATCGACGGCCTGCACACCTACGAGGGCACCAAGGCCGACGCCGAGGCGTACTGGCCTCTGGTGGCCCCGGGGGGCGTGCTAATCTTCAACGACTATGGCGGCCCTCGTTCGTTTGCCGGCATGACCTTCCCCGGTGTCAGGCGAGCCGTGGATGAGTTTGCGGCGAGCCGGGCGAAGAACGTCAGCGTCGGCGCGCCAGGCAAGCCGCCGGGCCTAAGCAACGCGTTCATAGCCAAGACGCGACGCGAGACGGCGGCCGGCCCGAACGCCGATTCATACTGCGACGCAGGGCTCGGTTGCCACTTCTGAGGTCGTACGAGTGAGAGCTATAAGGTTCGTAGTTAATTCCTTTGAGTTACGAAGTAACTAAATAAATCAAAAGGTCAAACTGTCTCTGAGACGAGATGGGATTTAGGGACGCTTCATTCAGAGCTGACGCACCCGTGTGAGGACCTCTTGAGAGTCAGAGGACTCGTGTGAGGACCTCCGAGACCTCCGAGAGCTCTTTGTCGTGAGGTCATGAACATGAGACTGCTGGTCTAGAACGGTGCAGCAGCGGTGAGGCGCGCTGCCGACTCTGATCCGAGCGGCGAAAAAGAAATCGGTGCGACCTAGCGGTTCTCACTGCGGGGTAGATGTCCGGACTCTCTCATTGACATGGTCGCTCGCTTTGCGGCGCGCCAACGGACAGCCCCAAAATTGTGTGTTTGACACTTACCTTCGAGACCCAACTCGCTCGACGCTCCCGGACCGCTGCACGCCTCTCACCACGAACGAGATGTGCGATGGACCGACATTATAGAACTGCCCCTCATAACAAATTGAGCACGCGCGGCGCCTTTGCTTCAGAGCTGACCCGTGTGAGGACCTCTTGACTCGTGTGAGGACCTCCGAGAGCTCTGGTCGGAATTGACCCTTCAGAGAGGCTGTCCACATAGACCGCGCTCTATAGTGGTCGCTCCAGTCCGGGCCCGACTATTCTTCATCTTCTATCAACCAGACCATGTGTATTTGGCTCTTATCTTTTGTTGTCGGCTCTTACCGGAAGCGGCGAAGAAAAAAGAAATCGCGCACCGTCTGCCCGTGGCAGTGGGCGTGGCTGCCGGCCGGGGTCCTCCCAGACTGTTCTTCACCTCTTCTAACTAACTCCTACTTACCCCGCCGGCAACCTAAGCGCTTTGTTCTCGTCTACCGCATACATACGAAAAAACAAAAACTGACCTTTTTTCCTTCAACGAACGCCGTAGAGTAGTGCTCCTGCGTACCGCCACGAACGAACGAGTTGCGATGGACACTCTGGAGCCGCCTCTCGAAAGGACGTCGCAAACGGGCGGGCGGGCGGGGGGGGTTGGGGGGGGCAGGCATATGCACGGCGTGCTTCTCAGAAATTGTGACCCGTGTGAGGACCTCTGTGAGGACCACATCAGAGGTCCTCAGATTGAAAGTTAAGAGGTCCTCACGGCAGAGGTCCTCACAGCCACGCAGACATCCTCGGTTCGTAGCTCTGATGAACGAACGATGCTTGGGGCGGCATTCAGGCCAGAGGGAATGATAGAGAGGGCCAGCGGAGGGAAGCGGAGGGGTTGCATAGCCATAGGGAGGAGCCAAGCTGAGGCATCAAACGCTCCAATGGCCTCCAGCAATCGCAAACTCAGTGTGTGTTTCGTATCGCATAAAAAATATTGTCCAGTGTGGGTTTTGCGAGCTGCACCAGAGAAGCATCTTCGTCGTTCTGCGCAGTTTTATGCTTCTGAACGCTCTGCCACTCTCAGCGCGCGCCTCCTGGACGAGCTCTGGCGAGGGATTAAGTCACGTGCAGTGCAGCCCAGACGTCAAGGCCGAACCGCATGGAGGACTTTCATGTTTCTTTTTTCCAGGCAGAACAAGCTCACAACAACCGGGCGCTGACGCGCCGACGCCAACCCCTCATGGCGCCGCCGCTGAGTGCCGCCGCCGACAATCCGTGGGCCTTGCGCTCGCGGCAGCTGAGCGCCATCTCTCGCATGATCAACCTCGACCGGGAGGAGGCGGACGCCTCCGGGGTCGGATGGCACGACCCGTGGAAAGTGCTCGTGTACGACTCGTTTTGCCGCGACGTCATCTCCCCGCTGCTCAAGGTCGGCGACCTGCGCAAGCGCGGCGTGACGCTGCACCTCCTCCTGGACGCGGAGCGGGAGCAGATCGCGGACGTCCCCGCCGTCTACTTCCTCCGCCCGACCGCCGCAAACGCGCGCCGCGTCGCGGCCGACGTGGCGGGAGGGCTGTACGAGTCGTTCCACCTGAACTTCACGCCCTCCATCCCGCGACCGCTGCTCGAGGCGCTCGCCGCGGAGACGCTCGAGGCGGAGGTCGTCAGCCACGTCTCTCGCGTCGTCGACCAGTGAACTTCCTAGACACTTCCTATTTACTTGCTGACACTTCCTAGACACTTCCTAGACACTTCCTAGACACGTCTCTCGCGTCGTCGACCAGTGCCTCCGAAAGATCGACAGAGAGAGCAGAGAGAGAGAGAGAGAGAGAGAGAGAGAGTATGATGCACTCGCAGTTGACTCCTTTGAAGAGTTCACACCTCGCGCTGTGAAACAGGTACCTCTGACACTTCCTAGACACTTCCTTGATACGCCATGTTCACACCTCTCGCTGTGAAACAGGTACCTCTCCTTCGTGTCGCTAGAGGAGGTCCCTCTCCCTCCTCTCGCTGCAGCTGCCTCGCGCCTACCCCCTGGCTACTGATTGATTGAAGAGTAATCAACTGTTAGGACCTCTTCTCGCTGCAGCTGCCTCGCGCCTACCCCGCCCTCCTCTCGCCCAAGTCGACCGATTCCGAGGTGGAGGCGGCGGTGGACGAGGTTGCCTCGGGCCTCTTCTCTGTCCTCGTGACGCTATTAATTAACTAGATTAATGAATTAATAGGTTGCCACGGGCCTCTTCTCTGTCCTCGTGACGCTATTAACTAACTAGTTAAGATTGCTTAATGAATTAATAGGTTGCCTCGGGCCTCTTCTCTGTCCTCGTGACGCTCGGCGCTGTGCCCGTCCTTCGCTTCTCGCGCCGAGGCCCCGCCCAGGCGGCGGTTCATTATTGGCATTATTATCATTGTTATTGTCATTAGTATTGTCATTAGTATCATCATTAGTATTATCTTACTTCCTTAGTACTAATATTAAGTACTACTGCCTCAGTGTGTTGAGAAGTTTCCCTTCCCTTCCCTTCCCCGCCCAGGCGGTGGCGGAGAAGCTGGGCGCGAGACTGCACGCGCAGCTGCGGTCGCACACGTCGCTCTTCTCGGGCGCCGCCGCTTACATTAATTAAGTAATTGAGTAATCAATATTCAGGTCGCACACGTCGCTCTTCTCGGGCGCCGCCGCCGCGTCGCTGCAGCGGCCGCTGCTGCTGCTGGTGGACCGAAGCGAGGACGTCGGAGCGATGCTGCAGCATGGCTGGTCGTACTCTTCGCTCGCACACGACCTGCTCGGCCCGCCTCATCTGGCAGCATCTCGCACCCCTGCTCCACACCATTCGAACTCACTGCCGTGCTGTGCGCTAGGCTTGCGGCTGAACCGCGTCTCGCGCGTTAATTAAGTAATGAGTCAATATTACTTAATTACTGAATAGGCTTGCGGCTGAACCGCGTCTCGCTCATTAATTAATTAATGAGTTACTATTAATTAATTACTGAGTAGGCTTGCGGCTGAACCGCGTCTCGCGCATTAATTAAGTAATGAGTTAGTATTAATTAATTACTGAGTAGGCTTGCGGCTGAACCGCGTCTCGCGCGTTAATTAAGTAATGAGCTAATATTAATTAATTACGGAGTAGGCTTGCGGCTGAACCGCGTCTCGCGCGTTAATTAAGTAATGAGTTAATATTAATTAATTACTGAGTAGGCTTGCGGCTGAACCGTGTCTCGCTCAGCGAGGCGGCGGAGTGTCTGAAGCGGAGGAGACTACTGGAATGAAGTCGTGACCCCTTCGGTTGTGCGTGCAAGGCGGTGGATGGCGGCGGGTCGCGTGCCCGCTCGTACGACCTGCACGAGAGCGACGCCTTTTGGACGGAGCACATGGGGTCGGCGTTCCACGCCTTGAGGAAGAGGCGGAGCTGACTCGCTTGTGAGTGATCAATAGGAGCACATGGGGTCGGCGTTCCACGCCTTGAGGAAGAGGCGGAGCTGACTCGCTTGTGAGTGATCAATAGGAGCACATGGGGTCGGCCTTCCACGCCTTGAGGAAGAGGCGGAGCTCTGACTCGCTTGTGAGTGATCAATAGGAGCACATGGGGTCGGCGTTCCACGCCTTGAGGAAGAGGCGGAGCTGACTCGCTTGTGAGTGATCAATAGGAGCACATGGGGTCGGCGTTCCAGGTCGTCGCTTCCGACGTCGACGAGCGGCTGCAGCAGTGAATCAATCGCTCTTGAGAAGGAGTGATCATCAATCAGGTCGTCGCTTCCGACGTCGAAGAGCGGCTACTCAGTGAATCAATCGCTCTTGAGAAGAAGTGGTCATCAATCAGGTCGTCGCTTCCGACGTCGACGAGCGGCTGCAGCAGTACCGCAAGGCGATGGACGAGATCAGCGCGGGCGGCGCGGCGCCGCTGGAGGCGGAGGCGCTGGGCAACGCAACCAAGGCTGTGGCTATTAATTAATTAATTAATCTGAACTAATTAATTCATTATAATAGGCGCTGGGCAATGCCACCAAGGCGCTGCAGTCGACGATTGCGCAGCTGCCGGAGCTGCAGGAGAAGAAGCGGTTGCTCGACATGCACACCAGCCTCGCCACCGAGATGCTCGGCCAGATCAAGGCGCGATCGCTCGACTCGTTCTACGCGCTCGAGGAGACGTTGCTCGAAGGGCGCGCGCTCTCTGCGGACGACCGGCAGACGCTCTCCCAGCTACTCGACCCGACTGGTGGCGGCGCGGAGGCGCAGGGCGGCACTGCCGAGGACCGGCTGAGACTGCTGCTGCTCGTCGCTCTTCGCCGCTCCTTGCAGCCAGGCAGACGCGCTTTCCCGCGCCGCGAGGCGGAGCTGTGAACGGCGTCTCTTCACAGCCCCGCGCTGTGAACAGGCACCTTCCCGCCCGGCGAGGCTGAGCAGTTCGAGTCGCGTCTGGCGGCGGCAGGCGCCGATCTGCGGCCGCTGCAAGGGCTGCGCCGCCTCCTCTCGCTTGCTGAGGCCGCGGCGCCGCCGACAGCGACGCCTCCTCCCCCGCCGGCGGCAAACACGTTCGGCGGCCTCATGTCGCTCGCGCGGCGAGTGGGTGACACCGGCGTGTCGGCGCTAGCCGCCGGGCTAAAGACGATGCTGCCGTCGAAGCGCGAGACACCGGTGACTCGAGGCGGTCGGGCGGTTGATCGATCACAGGCATTGTGCTAATGCTCGGGTCACGAGTACTCATAGGTGACTCGCGCGGTGGGCGCCTATTCACAGCTGTGAATAGTCCAGCTGTGAATAGTGCAGCTGTGAATAGGTGACTCGCGCGGTGGGCGCGCTGATGGACAACAAGGGTGCGGCGGAGGAGGGGGCGTACGGCTACATCGACCCAAAGATCGGCGACACGGACGGCGCCGGCGCCGCAACCGGCCGCGGCCGCGGCCCGTACGGCGCTGCGATTGTGTTTGTGGTTGGGCCGGGCAACCATCTCGAGCACATGACGCTGGCCCATCAATTATTGCGTAGTTAAGCGCTGTGATTCACTCATAGGCAACCATCTCGAGCACATGACGCTGCGCGAGCGCTCAAAGCAGCCCTCGTCGGCCGGGCCAGCGCGGCGGGTGGTGTACGGATGCACGGAGCTGCTGAACGCGGAGGCGTTCCTCTCCCTTCTCTCCCCGCTGGCGGCGGCGTGAGGCGGGCGGCGGCGGTCAGTACCGGGCCCGGTTGTCATGCTCCGTCGGGAGGGCAGCCTCACTTTCCACCAACTTGCGTCGCAAGCGGTGCTCGGCGCCCGTTCGGCGCCGGCCCCCGTGGCGCACGAATCCCGTTTCTGCATGTGTGACCGCCTGGCGGCGGTTGGCGCGGGGAGCGGCGGGAGGATGTTGTGCTCGCACCAGCGCATTATGCGTGCACGTGTTTTCTTCATTTGAACACGCACGATTGCGTCCCCGAGGTCCGTCCTCCCGCGCTTGCGCGTCCCATAGAGTGCCCTCTCGTACAACCTAACCTGCTGGAGACAGACATGTCACAATATGCCGGTGCTGGATCATGTCCTGCTCCTCGCCGCGCTGCTCGTGCCTGAGACCGTCACCGCTGCCAACGGCAACTGCGACAATGCCGACCTCCGTGACCCAAAGTTCCGCGATGATGATATGTGCCAATGCCACACCGACTGCTGGCAGTACTTTGTGCGCGACGGCCGCCGGCTGGAGACAGAGGCAGGCCTGACTAGCAGGCGACACATGCAGTCCAATTCAGAGTATTCAACGTGTAAGGGCTGCTGCGATGATGGAGCTTGCGCATCCGCCGGTCTGGACGTTGGCGGGCCGGCCTGTGGCACGCAGAGTAGCAGCCCTCAGGGATGGTGCACGGTTGGAAACTCGTGCGGACAGACGGGCGGACTCTGCTCAACTGCGCAAGACTGCATTGCGCTGACGGAAGGGACAAAGTCCTGCACTGCAGAAAGCGGCGGTGCTGCCGCCTCTAGCTGCGACCAGCTCAGCGTGCAAGCCACCATCACCAGTCGCGGCATCGACCCGGACACGGACTTTCTCTTCTCATCGCCGCGCGCCACGTGGGAGGAGCTGTGCGACGTCGTCGTTGCGTGGAACGCACGCTTTCCCGCCAAGCCGTTTCTAGCCGAGGCGAGCGACGGCAACAACATCCTGACGCTTTCGGCGTTTCTCGGCAACGCCGCTCAGGAGTCGGCCAACTTTCAGGCGTGCGGCGAGTACGTCGCTCCGTGTCCCGCCCAGTTCTCAAATGGAGAGTGGAATCACATCTGCTCGGGTGGCGCACCCGACGACTATGCGGATGAAAACTGGGGCACATGCTATCAGACGCCCATCGTCAGCAGCGACTCATTCAGCAAGGGCGGCAGCCTGCCCGCCAATGCGTGCGGCACGTCACCAACGTGCACGGACTGGGCAGACCGCCCGCTGTCGGGGACCTCGTGCTGGTTCGGGCGGGGCGCCATCCAGCTAACCTGGAACTGCAACTATGCCAAGGCGAACGTCCTTCTAAGCGAGCTTGGACAAGGTATTGACATATGCGCCGACCCCTCCTCAATTTGTGACAACGGGAAGTCCTTCTGGGGCGGCTCGCTCGCCTACTGGATGCAGAACGTGCACGACGCGTACATGCAGGACCACGTTGTCGACACGGCGATGGCGTGCATCAAAAACGGCTGCAGCGGCCCGTGGGTGGACGGCGAGGGCACCTGGACCGGCTCCGGCCACGCGGTGCGACGCGAGAATTATCGCAGGTACCTTGGAATGCTCACCGGCGGCGTCATCCCCTCCCCGTCCCCCTCCCCTGGCCCAACCCCGTCGCCGCACTGCAGCTCCGAGGCGCCAGCAAACGCCTGCGCTCCGTGCGCCATCGAGGGCGATTGCGGCGGGACGGGGAGCGCCCCCTGGTTCTGCTTTATCGACTACCAGTGCGATGGCGCAACCTCCCCCTCTACGTCGCCATCGCCGTCGCCGTCGCAGTCGCCTTCTCCGTCGCCGTCGCCGGCAGCCGGCGAGTGCGGCACGTGGAACCAGGTCTGCCCAGGCTGCGATGGCTGCGGCCAGTGTTCGAGCGATCCGGCAAAGTGGGAGTGCCCAGCAAGCGACACGCCAAGCCCGTCGCCGGCGCCATCTCCGTCTGCTCCGTCATCGCCGCCGCCCTCTCCATCGCCTACTCCACCATCGTTGTCGCCGTTGCCACTGCCACCGCCGCCTCTGCCGTCGCCACCGCCGCCTCTGCCGTCGCCACCCCCGCCGTCGCCGATGCCGCTGCCACCGCCGCCTCTGCCGTCGCCACCCCCGCCGTCGCCGTCGCCACTGCCACCGCCGCCTCTGCCGTCGCCGCTACCGCCATCTCTTCCGCCACCCTCGCCCTTGCCTCGGCTACCGCCGCCACCTTCCCCCCCGCCCCCCTCGCCGCTGCCGACGCCGCCCAGTCCACCGCCGCCCTCACCCCTGTCGCTCCCGCCGTCCTCGCCCACACCCCCGCCGCCGCCACTTCACAACCCACCCTCGCCGCCCCTCTCTCCGCCGCTGCCGCCCTCGCCGCCGCCGCCCTCTTCGTCGCCACTGCCTCCCCCACTGCCACCACCAAGGCCCCCGCCGTCCCCGCCACCGCCGCCGTCGCCCTTGCCGCCTTCGCAGCCACCATCGCCGCGTCGTCCAGGCGAGGCGCTGCTGCCGTCTTGCTCCTTCACGCTGCACATCGCCAAAGAGGCGGCCAATGAATTCCGAGAGTCGCTGAGTGCGGGTGGTGGTGGAGGCCCGGCGTCGCACAGGCGGCGCGCGCAGTCGTCCTTTAGCGACGCCGAGCTGAAGCAGGCGCTGGTTGCGAGCTTCAAGGCGGCCGGGGCAACCGTCGCCGAGAGTCAGATACTCCTCGCTCCAAGCAGTAGCGAGGTGACCTACAACGGCTCCGACTACGCGGGGACCGTCGTCGGGGGCGTCTTCACGCTGTTTGGTCTCCTCGGCAACGTCATCCACGCGGGCGTCTCGGTCAGCGTCCTCGACTGCCCCAACTGCGGCGGCCCCACTCCGACGATACAGCAGTTCTGGAACGGATCGGCGATCTCTTCAGAACACTCATCTCCGAACAGGCCACCACGACAGCCTCGACCTCATCTTATGGGCGGCGACGCAGCCAGCGTTCCTCGCGACCCTCTCCGACGACCTCGGCGCCACCGTCAGCTTTGACTCCCCGCCCTCGCGCACGGAGACGGTCGTTGCGCCGCCGCCGCCGCCGCCGCCTCCGGCGCCTCCTCCGCAACCCAGGCGACCCGACCCACACGGCATCGAGACAAAGTTGTGGCAGCGTACCTTTAATCGGCGCATGTTAACAGGTGGCCCGACCACCACGGCATCACAGTCATCGGACAGGGCAGCACCCCTCTGCCTCAGCCGCGCTCGCCCAGAGCAGCGACTCTTACGACAACAGCTGATAACAGGCAGCGTCATCCTCATCGTATGCGTCGCCACTGCCGTCGTTTTTCTGCTCTGCGGCGGTACGCTAATCCTCTGGCTCTGCTATTGCCGCCGCAAGCGGAGCAGGGGCGACGGTTCCGAGCGGTCGTTGAGATAGAATGCGCGGGGATACGATCTCGGCTGTCGTCTCGGCGACGTGTCTCCTCTCCTTCTCGGCTACGCCTCGGCTACACAATCGTTTCTAATCGTTTCGGTCATACCTCGGACATGCCTCGGCTCTTGCCGGCAGGTATCAGATCGAGTATTCGGACGCCGGGCTCGACGGGTCTGCGGCCCCGACGCCGGAGGACGGCTCGGAGGACGACAGCCGAAAGGGCGGCTTGCCAACCACCAGCGCCAAGGAGAGGCAGAGCCGCGGTTCCGTCGGCGCGGTGAGCGGTCGCATCGGCCCCGGTGGCGCCATGCTAACGGCGTGGGCGAGGGCGGGGCCTCGCGGCGACTGAGCTCGGAGGACGTGTACTCACTCCGGCGAGGGCTGGCGGGCACGCAGCCAGACAGCATGAGCATCGGCTTGGTGCCGGCGTCGACGCGGTCGGAATCGCCCGTGAACGAGCACCGCGGGTCGATGTACGTGGCGGAGCTCTGAGCGTGAGCCAGAGGGGCACGCATAGTGGCACTGACACCTTCATCTCCCTCGAGTATGTTCAAAAAGTAAAAGACTCGTAAAGCCGTACGTGTGCCGCGCGCCGCAGGCTCAGCGCGCAGGGGACTGCGCGGCTGTTGTGGTGCGGGGAATCAAACTGGCTGCGAGTGTACAACTGATTCACCGCCCGCCAATCTCTGTTGAGCGCAACTCTCGCTGCGGCCAGCCTCCGCCATGCGGCTGCGACCATGAGACGCCGTCCCCGTAGTTAACACCGGCTCCCGGTCGCTTCGCTCACACCAGTCGGCTCGACGAGCGGCTTCGGTTCCGCCGCAGCATCGGCTCCGCCGCGGGAGAGCCGTCGACCTGTTCACAGCATGCCGCTGTGAAGGGGAGTCGTCCACACCCGGCGCCGCGCCGGCAGGGGGAGCGGTCTGCCATCGGGGCGCCCCCCACGCCAGGAAGAGAAGCGACTCTCGGCAGCGCCGGGCTGGGCGGGGAGGCACCGACAAAGGTGAGCACGGCCTCGAAGACGCTCCTCGCCAGCCAGCCGGGCACGAAGGGGAGGAGGAAACCGCCGTGCTCCAGCCCCGGGTCCATCCTCACCTCGATCTCCGGAAAGTGGGCGCGGAGGTAGTCGTGGATCTCCCACGCCGGCAGCGCCTGGTCCTTGCCCGACATCGTGACGAGCGTGGCGCAGCGGCGCAGCAGCTCTGGCGACGCGCGGAAG
>NW_005195017.1:91758-111002 GCF_000372725.1 Emiliania huxleyi CCMP1516
TGCCACCTCGGATACCCATCACTGAGCCGACAATGCTACGGGTAGCCCCAGGGTGGCGCCCACCCCCATACCCTCGGTGAGTGAGTACACACACACACACACACCATACCCTCGATGTGGGCCCGAGAGCGATATGCCAGGGGTGTCCGCCTTGCGTTGTTTCATAACATCGAAGGCTAAGCTCAAAAAAAAAGCGAATCCATACCTGGTGGTGTCGCCCCACCGCTGCTCGCTCGCCCGTGCGGAGGGCATGGCCGCGGAGGAGGCGAGTACGCGCTTGCCAGGCCTTCCACAGACAGCGCCTCTTGAGCAGACTGAGGGTCGGCTTTGCGTGGCGTGGCCCGTGCGCTGCGCTGCGCAAAGCTGCGGGTGCTGAAGGTGCATCTGGTGCTTCCTTTGGGAAGTGCGCACCTCCTGCAGCTGGTGGAAGGCCGTGCCGCCGCTCGCCTGCTCCGTGGACAGGGCGGGGAGGCGGCGCCGCAGCGCCGCAGCGTCCGCTGCACGCCGGTGCAGCACTCTGCTGCCACGTTCGACGTGAATGTGCGGCCGCTCCGGATCGCATTTTTGTTAGTCCACGGCGGATGCCAGCGGCAGCTGTTTGTCGGGAAAAAAGAATTTTGAAACGAGAATTTTACAAGCGAACGCCCAAGGGTGGGCGACGGCTAGCGCACCACACCCCTCTCCTTAAAATCCCTGTGTGGTGGCGGCGTGCCGTCCTCCCATCCCTCCCTTGGGTTGTCTGTTTTCTTTCTTTCTTTCTTTAACTCCGCTGAGTGTCTTGTCTTGTGGTTCTGTGTGTCGCTCCTGTGTGACCGTCATCGCCCGTCTAGCGTCCACCCATACCGCGTTGGTGTCCCAGTCGTTGGTCGGACTGTGTTTCGCCTTCCCATCAATCAATCAATCGAACTCCCTCGCACAACACTGGGCACGGGACTGGCGCGCACTGGCACTAACACAGGTACACCACTGGAGCCGCCTAAGCGACTCCCGCGAGGACGGCGAGGCACTTAGCTCCGTGCACTCGACCGCCCTCGCCACAGGCAAGCTCATTCACAATCTGCTCTGCGATGGCCGTGTGAAGAACGACTGAGATGCGCTGCTTCTGCAGCCCCAGCCAGCTCTTTGTGGTCCAAGTCACCTCATCGAGGTACTGGGCCCGCGTCAGTTTGTTCTGCAGCACGTTCGCTGCGTCCCAGAGGATCTCGCCGACCCCCTTCCCAAACCCACCGAACGACTCGAACAGCAGCAGCCGCACGTCGGAAAAAAGAAACAACCTCCAAAGGGGTGAAATCGAGGTGGCTGCGACCGCCTGGCTGCTCAAGCACCACGCGCGCTCCGGCGCGTGGGTCGAGATCACGGTGCGTTCGCCGGCCTAGGGCTGCCACTTCGGATACCCATCACTGAGCCGACAATGCTACGGGTAGCCCCAGGGTGGCGCCCACCCCCATACCCTCGGGCACTTGCCTGCGCCCTCACGCGCTAGCCCACGCCCTGCCCCGCAAGATCTCACTCCATCCCGGCCTGCGGCATACCTCGGCACCCCCTTGCACGGAATCTGAGCGTGAGGGAATCTGAGCGTGAGGGAATCTGAGCGTGAGGGAACCTGGGCAGTGCCGCGTAGTGCGGCGTGCGCGCGCGTGCGCGGTGTGCGCGGTGTGCGCGGGCGTGCGTGCGCGGCATGCGAAGCCAGGGCGCAGGCAAGTGCCTGAGGGTATGGGGGTGGGCGCCACCCTGGGGCTACCCATAGCATCGTCGGCTCAGTGATGGGTATCCATCGCAGCCTCAGCTGTGTTTAGTTGCATGTGGCTGCTTTCAAGACGACGGGAGGTAGGCCGCGTGAGGACCTCTCTTGTGAAGACCTCACGCCCGCTTGAGGACCTCTCGTGAGGACCTCTTGAGTGAGGACCTTCGTGGCACATCGAGCCTCGCTCATTTTCACGCACGCCTGCGTGGATGAGGCAACTTGATATGTGGCACCTCGGGCACCTGCCTAGGATCGGAGAGGACCACGACAACACATGTCATTGAACCTGGTTTGTGGAGCTCCCACACCTAAAAAGCTCGCCGTGGCCCCGCGCGGCCGTACCTACTCGCGTTTTTGGCCCACCGCCTTCGACCGAGCTCACCACCATCACATACGCACGTTTTATCGTGTGCGCGACGCGCTCGACCACCACCGCGGTGGCGACAAGAACGCCTTTTCAACACGCTGCGATGGCGGTGTGCAGAGGCTCGCCGAGCGGGCGCGTAGTCGACTCGACACGACACGGCCCCAAACATCCCACGTCTCGCTCGCGTTCTGCCAGCTCTCTGCCCACAGTCGAGCTGCTTGAGTGAGGGCCTAGGCACATCCTGTGTTTGTTGCAGGAGCTGTGTGAGTCACACACACACAATACAAGAGAATCTCAAGAGAATCTCTCTCACAATACTCACTCAGGAGCTGGTGCAGGCCGACACGAGTACCACTTCTCTTTTGTCTTTTCTCAAGTGTGAATCAGCTTTTGTGTGTTTAAAAAATTTCTTTTTCTCAACGGCGGCTCCCCGCGTGGTGTACCTGTGGCGTACTCTCCACAGCGCATCTCAGCACTCGCGACAGCATTCTTTTTTCCGCGCGTACATGCAGGGACGATATTAGCCTTTACCTTGTTGTGGACCTTGTTGTGGCTTGAAGACCACGCAACAACACGGTCTATACTCCCGTCTATTCCACTGGCGAGGCTGCCAAGCCCACGCGCGCCTCGGCCTCGTCCAGCGCGTGGTGGGCGAGGACGATGCAGTGGCTGGTCAGCAAGCCTCGCGGGGAGACGGTCGCCCGCCGTGCGCCGGCGGAGGCCAGCAGTGCCTCCTCGCCCGAGGTGAAGCCAAGCTGGTCTCCGAGGACGAGGACCGCGCCTGATTAATCAATTCATCAGATCTCCCGCCCGAGGTGAAGCCGAAGGGCTGGTCTCCGAGGACGAAGACCGCGCCTGGCGAGGCAGCTGGCTGCCCGCCCCCACCCGCTGCCAGCAGAGCCTGCAGCGTCGCCTCGCCGTCCTCGTGCAACTGCAAAATCGGCCGCGGTCCTCTCGAGACTGGCCGCTGCTGGCGAAGCTCGCGAAGCCTGTGCTCGAGGCCTCCTGCATGGTACGACCACCCGTTGGCGGTGTCTGCTCTGCTGGTGGCGCCGTGCTCGACCGCGAGGGTCCGCTTCATCGCGGCCGCCAACGTGCGTTCGTCGGGGTGCATGCCGCGTGCCGTCGAGCCGTCCAAGCAGAGGCAGACAGACTGGTCTTGCAGCGCGAGCCAGAGGCGCGTCTCGCGGCGCACGCCGTGGCTGGTGAAGATGGCGGCGGAGGCGCAGCGCGCGAGCAGGTCGACACGCCCGTCCGGCAGGTTGTCGAGCCGGAAGCGGCCCTGCGCAACCTTAACCGGCGTGCGGTGGCAGACAACGATCAGGTCTCGAGGCCCGCTCGCGAAAGGAGCGGGTGACGCCCGCTCGAAGCCGCGGGAGGCCAACCGGTCTGCTGCACGCGTGCTTCCGCCGACAATAGGTAGCGATAGCAGCGTTACCAACATAACTGCACCGGGTGAGGTTGCCGGGGCTGCGGACGTGGCTTGCCTCTAGTTGCCTCTATGCGGCGGCTTCGCAGGACGAGGCAGAAGAGAACGACGCGACAGAGGAGGAAGTGACAAGGGAGAGAACGACGAGAGTGGGACGGCCGCGAGGTGGCATGAAGGTTGCAGCGAGAAGCGGCGAGAGACTGCGAAAAGAGATACGAAGAGGCCGACTCCCCAGGGTGGGCGACGGCTAGCGCATCACACTCTCCTCTCCTTAAAATCCCTGTGTGGTGGCGGCGTGCCGTTCTCCCATCCCTCCCTTGGCTTGTGTGTTTTCTTTCTTTCTTTTGCGCTTCTCAGCTCCCCGGCCCTGGATGTGAGGCTGATAACTGCACTCCAAGTGCTCCAAGTGCTCAGGTGCCACCGTCTACCGTCTGGCATGAGAAAGAAACGCGTTCGCCTCGTCGGGTCCCGTTTCGTCGGGTTCCCCCCAACACCCCATACAACCAAACTAAACGCGGGTGAATTGAAGCGGGCCGCAAAGCTAGGGGGTGTAGCTCAGGCGCAACCAGCGATGCTGCAGGGCGGGGCGGGCTTCTCGGTCGGGCTAAACGCGGAGCCGAGCGGCGCCGCCCTCCACGTCGCGTACCAAGAGTACCTACGCGAGAGGATCGCGCTCGAGGTGCGGAGACGCGGCTGATAGACCAAACCATGATGTGGACCGGTCTCGGGGAGAGCCCCTGCCGCCACCCCTAGCCTCGCACCACCGCTACGATTGCCTCTCCAGCGCCGCCTCACGCCTCTCGGTTGACGCCCACTCAGGCGTGGGTTGACCAGCAGGAGGCCGCTGATGCTGCCGGACGGCACGGCCACTTCCGGCTGGTCGAGGAGCTGCCAGACGAGCTCCTGCTTCACATGCTGCATATCCTCAATCTGAGCGATTTCGAGCTGGGTGAAAGCAGCCGGGACTCGCCGCCTCTCGCGGTACTGCGAGGCGCCCACACTGAGTCGCGGCTCGCGTGTCGCCGGCTGCGAGACGCCTGCTCGGAGCTACGCACCGCTGCAGAGGAGAGCCTTTCGGCCGAGTGCGCGTCGTGGGTGCGGGACATCGGGTATTCCGGGTACCGGCCGCACTGGAGCGACTGGTTCAGCTTGTGGGGCGACGGGCCATTGGCCGACGTGCTCCTCGCCTGGCGCGACTAGACCGCTGCCTTTGGTGAAGGCGACTGCCGCCTCGCTTGTAGCCTTGTACAGCATGCCATGCCTTGTACAACATGCTGCATCGGACATGTGTCATGGACAGCTTCAGCCATGACCGAAGTGCGTATAATGAACCTGGTCGGCTTGAGGACAGGAGAGGACCCTCGAGAGAGGACCCTTGCGTGAGGACCTCTCTGGTGAGGACCTCTCTGGTGAGGACCTCTCCTGGAGCGACTAGGCCCGATTCTCTATGGGAAATTCTCTTTAGGAGAACGTAGTGTGCTGTCCCAGTCACTCGGCGCCATCGCGCGCAGCAGGGCGGTGTCGGTGCTCCCACGACTACGTGGCGAGGACCTACGAGCAGTACGACCGCCAGGTCTTCGACTACTGCAAGGAGGGCCTCGCACACTTCCGATTTCACCCCGACGGCCTCCCCGACCGCGACACACTCCTCCCGTTGGCCTGCTTCGATTCTGGCAGTGAGCATCTACAAAGCGCACAGCGTCGCTACTCCCAGATCATTCATCACGCAGCATGGCTCGGCTTTTGGAATGCGTTGCAGCTACCGGGCGTGGCTAGGCGGGAGGCGGTGCGCTTCATCGCCGTCAGCCAGTACCAGGCGGGCGCCTTCCTCAACGCCGTCCCCTCGCGCCGCGACTTTCGTATCCCGACGTGGGCGCTGCGCATCGCCGTCCAGCGGCGCCTCGGGCTACCACTTGACGAGGCGCTCGCGCGGGGCGCGCCGACCTGCTCGGCGCGCGGCGGCAAGGTGCAGGACCCGTTGGGCGACGCGGCCAGCAACATCGGCCGCCTTGGGCACTGCGGCCGCCACAACAGCCTCCTCGCCGCCCTGGCCAAGGTCATGCGGAGCGTGTGGGGCATGCTCGTCGAGGTGGAGCCGCGGGACCACCTTGGCTACTCTAACGACTACCGGCCCGACGTCTCGGTGGCGGGCGCCGGCCGCTCGCGCTCGCGCCTCATCGGCGACGTCAAGTTCAAGGACTCGCTCTCCTCCAACCCGGAGGACGTCGGCCAGCGAGGCGCTTTCGTCGGCCTCGGCAACACCGAGCCCGGCACGAGCGCGGATGTCTTCGGCCTCGAGCAGCGCGGCGCTGTCGGGGACGGCGACTTCAGGCCGAGCGACGGCGGCGGCTATGTGGCGTACAAGAAGGCGGACTACGCGCACGCCCTCTCGCGCTCGGACACCGACGTGCAGATGTACCTGTTTGAAACCTTCGGCGGGTGGTGCAACGCGGTCAAACGGCTGTTCTACCAGATGAAGGACAAGGTGCGCAACAAGCTCTCGAAGCGGCAGCACGAGGACGAGGCGAGCTGGTCGACGCGGTCGTGGCTTTCGCTGCAGGCCCAGCGCATGTCAGTCGCGCTGCAGCTCGCGGCGGCGGAAGAGATTGCGACCGAGCTCAGGCTCGCCGCGGCGTCGGAGGACGCCGCCGTCGCCTAGACTCCCCTGCGTCACTACGTGCCTCCCCGTCTTTGTAGCCTGGCGTTTGTGCCCCGTTTGTGCCGCGTCCCGTGCCCCCGAGTTCATTTTATAAGTCGCTACCCAACGCGGCCACCCGACCCGGGGACGACGGCCTCCCTGTCCGCCTCTCCAGCTCGCCGTACATGGAGAAGGTCCTCCGGCACAGCTTCCCGCTCGCCACGGTCGAGTTAGCAGCTCAGGCTGCCCGCCTCGCCGAGTTAGCAGCCGTCGGGTCGATCCTCGGCACGACCGCCCTCGCCGCGCTCGCCGCAAGCCACTGCGCCGCAAGCCTGATCACTGCGCCGCTCGCGCACGTCACAAGCTCCGTCGTCGCGCATCTCGCCGTCCGTCCTCTCGGCGGAGGCCTCACCGGCCAGCGACGGCCTCTCGACGGCAGGGCCCACGCCGCCGCCACCGCCGCCCTCGCTGCGCTCCTGACTGCTCCGGTGACGGGTGTGTACTGCTCCTTCCCGGCGCTCCTGCGTGCGCTGCCCTCGCCCCCGGAAGTGGGAGTGGTCGACGGCGCCGCGTCCTACCTCCCTCTCCTCTCTGCCTCCGCCCTGCCTCACCTCCTTCATGCATCGCAGCGCTGCTCGGCTGCGACGTCTCGGAACCGTCGCGGAACCTTCCCGGAACTTTCCATAGGCGGCAGCGCTGGGCTACCTGCGTGCTTGGCAGCGGATGTCCACTGCTGCGGTGGCGACGCTCGTCGTCGCGCTTCTCTACGCCCTCCTCCTACCCGCCGCCATCACAACCGCCGGCTAACCCGCCGCCGCCCTCCTCTGACCGACTGATTCGCTCAGAGTCAATGAATGCATGGTCGGCTCCTGTAGGCCTACCCGCCGCCGCCCTCTCCGCCGCCGCGCTGCACTGCGCCAGCTTGGTCGCCCTGGTCGCCTCTCACCCAAACGCCTTTACCGCCGCCCCCGCCGCCGCCTCGCCGCCGCTGCCGCTGCCACTTGCCGCCTACGACCGCTTCATCGACGTATGCCGTGGGTTTGGAGGCGCGGCGGCGCTGGCGCTGCTCCGCGCCGGCTCTTCCCCGATGCTGCTGCTGATTGCATTGGGAGGGGGGTGCGACGCCGCCGCGGTCGCCGCGCTGTCGCTTCTGTTCGCGCTGCTGCAGGCGTGCCTGGCTCCTTGGGTCGCGGTGCAGCTGTCCGCGCTCACTGTCGCGGCCCAGTGCCTCGCCCAGGGGCGCCACCGCGCGGCGTATGACCTGCTCTCCTCCGCCCTCTGTCTCGCCCTCGCCCTCGCCCTCGCCGCCGCCCTCTGGCTGAAGGCTGTCGACGCTGGCGGCGCCGGGCGAGGAGCGATGCTTGGTTGGTTCGGAAAGGACTCGAGGCTGCTGGTTGTTGGATCGCGGCTGCTGTGGTACCTCCCTCCGCTGCTGCTGCTCAAGGCCGCCTCGGGTCTGCTCGGCTCTTTCCTCTCCGCAACGGGCTACGGAAGGGAGGTCGGCATGGCGTACGCCGCCTTCCACTGGCTCCTCGCCCTCCCCGCCGCGTGCGCCGCCCTCTACCTCGTCGCAGCGACGCACGCGGCGGGCGGCGACGCGGGCGATGACACCTGGCACGGCGAGAGGCTTGCTGATCCCCTCCTCGCCCGCTCCGCAGCGTCGGTGGAGGCGATCGCCCGCGCGCAGCCACTATGAGGCTGCTTCGTTATTCATGCATTCACTCTTCCCGCTCGCCCGCGCGCAGCCGATATGAAACTACTTCGTTGTAGTTCATTCACTCTTCATTCTCGCTCGCCCGCGCGCAGCCACTATGAACGTATCAGGGGGGGCTGCTTCATCAGTCGTGCGTCCACTCCCGCCTTTCGCTATTTCTTTTTTCATTCTCGTCAGGCGCATATTATATTATTATTATTATTATATTATTATATTATTATTATATTCTCGTCAGGCGCTCGCCCGCGTGCATGCCGCCGCTTGGGCCGCCACCCTGCTCTGCTTCGGAGTCGGCTACGCGTGTGCTGCTGTCCGCGCCATCCCGCAGCCGGCGGTGTTTTCCGCCGCCGTCGCCGCCGCGCCGCCGCCGCCGCCGCTCTCCTGCCCCTCTGCAAACTCGCCTCTGCGAGCTTGGACAAGCGCGACACCGCCGCGCCGGCACCGGCCGAGGGCGAGCCCTGGCGCTGCAGTTGCACAAGGCAAATCACGCAGTGATCCTCGCGGCCTGCAGAGCCAGCTGCGCGGTGGGGAGCAGGAGGAGAGACGGGCGGCGGCGGGGAGAGGGGCGGCGGCGGGAGCGCTCGAGCAGCCGCTGCTGTCTTGGAGAGAAGGAGCTGCCGCGGAGCAGGACGATCGGCCCGCGGCCGTGGACGTCCAAGGCTAGCGACGCACTTTATTTTTCGCGTGTGAACGCCTCCCATGCAATATCCAACATGCTAACTTCATTATGCACCCCATTTTGCCGCATATTAACAATTAAGGCATTTGAAGCGAACCCGCCCACGGCGAGGAACAAAAGTGTAAGGTAAGGTGTAAGGTAAGGTAAATATCTCCACACACACAAAGTGGTGGGGCAAGGGGGGGGCGACCCTCGGCTCGCATCTCCACACCCGGACACGGGCAGGAGCCCCACGGCATTCAAAGTGCAAGCACTGGCCCGGTGCACGTGGGTGAGCAGCCTGCCCCTCCCTCCCGACAAACCAGAACTCCCGCACACACACAATCGCACTCTGGCCATCGAATGACTCCGAGTGACTCACTGTGTGTGCTAAGGCAGAAATCAGAATTTCCGCAGACATCCAAAACGGGCCGTGCCGCGGTTGTTGGTGCCTTCTCAAGCACTAGCACCCGGGCGCCGCACTCGAGTGGGCGGGTCACATCTGAGGGCCCAGTGGGCACTAGGCGCATATGCTAGTGCTATCCTGCCCTATGGGAGGCAGAGGGATGGGGGGAGGGGGGGGCAGAGGTAAGGTGGGGTGAGACTGGGGAGGAACTCAAAGGTCCTCCATGGGGGTGGCGGGGTCCGGCTTGTCATCGAACAGGTCGAAGAGTCGACGCCGGTCCCGCCATCGCCGCCGACGCCGTCGCCCTCGTCCGCCTCGGAGGCGGAGGTCGTCGGGCGGGGCGCCTCGCCCGTCGCGAACCTGCCGCCGAACACGGCGTCGGCTGGCGCCGAGGCGCCGGCAGCCACAAACAAAAGTGTCTGCTGTCTCAAAGGTGAGGCCCCAGGCAGCGACGAGCAGCGACCCCACCTACATCGGACCGCGTGGTGCTGCGATGGCTTGACGAGTGCGACTCTCAGCGTCGACTTTGCGCGCACCCACGGAGCCTCTGCTGCTCCGGGGGGGGGGGGGGGGGTCTGCAGACCACCCGGCCGAACTTCAGAGTCGCGGTGCTCCTCAAATACCGCTCAAACGCCCACGATGTTGTCTCACACCCATCTCACAGTCGGAGAGAGTGTGCCGAGATAAGTCGTCGAGCAGTGTCGCTCACACAAGCCGCAGCACAAGTGAGACTGAGGGCCAGTGAGGGCGAGCCCATCGCTGTCACAGCTGTGGCAGTCGCACACAGTAGGCTGTGCCATCTATTTAGCGGCGAGGTGCGCGGGGTCATCTGTGGCGAGAAGTGGGTCGCGATTTCCTCAACTCGCAGGACGCAGCCCCTCCACACCCTCCTAGTAATATTTTTGTTGACGTGAGGGTTAACCGTAAACCGGCACCCGCGCTCTGGCGCTTGAGAGAACACCACACGGACGGTTCAGATTTCCGGCGCCGCCAAAAAGTTAGCGCACACCGTCCTCCTCCCCGCCCTCCCGCGGACGTCACCTTCGGCGGTCGGGTAGCGCGGCGCGGCGATGCGTGGCCCCCCACTTGCGGACGGTCAGCTTGCCCTCTTCCGTCAGGTTGGAGTGTGAGCCTTCGTGGAGGGTGGCCAGCGCGTCGAGGCCGGGCACGCGGGTGTAGAGGTTGTTCAGCGCGTAGTCGTCGTTGACGTGCACCCGTGGCGGCGTGGCGCACGTGTCGAGTGTGGCGGGCAGCGAGAGCCGCAAGGCGAGTGCGGCAAGGCGCTCTGGCTCCGGCACAGAATTGAGATGCCACTCGACGAACAGGTGGGTGGGGAGGCAGAGCGCGCCGGTGACGAGCAGGTGCGGAATCAGACGGTACTCTGCGCCCTCCACATCCAGCTTGAGCAGCGCACACGCCTTGCCCGTCAGCTCGTCCCGCATGATCCGAGCGAGGTCGACCGAGTGAACCTGGATTGCCTCCGAGTTCCCGTAGCGTCGGGCATTCCGTTTCGAGAGGGATGCCGTCTCGCTATTGACCTTGGCTAAGTGGAACGTCAGGTTGGTCGCATTCGTCCACGCGGCCACTGGCAAGTGCAGGACGTTTTCGAACTGTTTCGTGAGGGCTGCCAGGACGCTGACAAAACGGGGTTGTGGCTCAAACATGAGCAGGCGCGTCCGCCTCCGCACGCTCGCAGACAGCGAGGTCATCAGCTCGTAACTCCACCGGCCATTGTTCGCGCCCACGTCCAACACCACGCCGGTGGCCGATGGATCCGCACCGAGGCAGCTCTCGAAGGCGGCGACCAAAGCGCGCGCAGCCGTTCTCACCGCTTCTTTGTCGACAGCCAGGCCCGTAGCGCCATCGTCGATGGGAACCGACGCCGCAGAAGCGGAGGGCGTGAGCGCAGCGAGTGCCACGAAGAGCATGGCACCTCAGTGAGACGGCGCTTTCACCCGTGACGCCATGAAAAAAGAATTTTACGAGCTGTCTCGCACACGCACGATTCACACAACTGAAAAAAGAATTTTACAACAAAGCTCCCTCGCACAACACCGGGCACGGGACTGGCGCGCACTGGCACTAACACAGGTACACCACGGGAGCCGCCTAAGCGACTCCTGCGAGAGTGGCGAGGCACTTAGCTCCGTGCACCCGCCCACCCCCGCCACAGGCAAGCTCATTGTGTGAAAAAAGAATTTTACACTGCACTCCAAGTGCTCCAAACTCCCGTGCCCAGTGTTGTGAGAGAGATTTTAGGAAACCAACAAGAAATCACGACTCTCACAGTGATTTGGGCTTGGCAGCTTGTTAGCCCTCAGCCGAAGCTGGGGCCGGTCCCGTAGCCGAGGGAGCCCGCGCCGATGATTCTTTCTTGTGTTGTGTGGAAAAAGAATTTATAAAACGGAATTTTACTTCCCGTAAAAAGAGTTTCCGCTGGTGTTTGTTCTCGAACAAGGCCAATGTCGCGCGCAATCTGGTCGATCCGCGGTGACTGTGGCCTGTCCGAGTGACTGTGGCCTTTGGACCCCCCCCCTCATCGTTTTTCGTGCCAAAGTGGCGGACGTTCGCCGGCAGGCCGCGAGGGCATCTGCCGGCGCTCGTCTGCCAAAGTGGCGCCAGAGTGGAGAACTGGAGGCTGCATATTCAAACGGCCGAGGCGGTCTACCGTCCGGCGGCGGCGGTCTACCGTTCGGCGGCTGAAAAAGGGGTAGACGAGTCTACCGCGGTCTACCAAGTCTACCGGTAGACTGCAGTCGTAGGTTCATCACGGTCTACCGGTAGACTGCGGTAGACTCGTGGTAGACTCGTCTACCAAATGGTCTACCGTCTACCCCAGTCTACCCCAGTCTACCGGTAGACGGTAGACGGGCCACCCCTCAGCACCACACCTTACCTGCTTTTGCAACTGCGTGCCAGCCTCTGACAGCCGCCGATCTGACGAGTTTCTCTCGCGGGGGCGGCCCGGCACAATCATCCCTGTGCCCAGCACACAAAAAATTCTGACGCAGCGGCCGGCACCAGCCGCGCCAGATGTCGACCGATGTCGACCAGATTCGATCGATTTGATGGATCCCTTGATGGTCCGATGGGCGGGCGACCCCCCCAAACCCCCCCACCGGGTCTCGAACCTGCCTCCACTCGCTCGAATCAGGCGCTTCGAACGGCTTTGCAAGCCGGCTTGCAAAATTCATGACGGCTACTGCGCTTCACCGCCTCATATAGTACCATTTTATTGCTTCAGACCAACGCCACGCTACGTCCTAGGGACGCAGAGCGCGCACTGAGAGACCACTCATATCGCTGTTGCGGGGCGGCAATGTGACTGGACTCGCCGTGCGCGCCCAGCTAACCCTAGCCACCAGCCTACGCCATACCCAGGTACGGTCGTACCTGTCTCTCCACTTAGCCATCCCAACCCCTCGGGCGACCGCGCGGCTGCGCTACTCACGGGCAGTCTCCCTGCCTCAGCTGTTACAGGCACCACCCACCGACCAGTCTCGACGACGAGCCGTGGCAGGGCTCGCTGCGCCAGCTGCACAGCAGTACGCCACAACACAACATATTGTCCAACATAACCTCTCCCTGAATGCCCTACCCTTGCGGGTTCAGTTGCCGCATTAGGAGCCTTCGCACCGCGAGTGGGCTCAGGTGGGATCCACACAGAGAGAGGTTCCATACAGAGCCGCACTCTACACACCTTATCCCCCTACTCGGGCGGCATCGTGGTGAGACCCTGGGCAGTGAGAGAGGCTGGCAGTAAGTGGCGGGCTATGAAGTCGGGCCTCTCCCGACCCGCCATCGTTGCCTAAGGGAGGATCCTATCGGCCACTAGACCATGACAGATCAGAGGCGTACATGCCCTGTCCCAGCTCCCCCACTCCTCACACTGGGTTTGCAGTGCGCGACCTCGCCACCTCGCTACCAGGGCAAACCCCCTCTCTCCCCCTAGGTGCTGCACTGGACGCCCATAGAAGGCGCGCGTCGCCCTCCTCGACGAGTTGGCTCAAGAGCTGTAGGTCCACGAGTACCTCCTCTTGCCCCTCCCGCTCTCGCTTGCGAGCAGTTGGTTCGGCGGCGGCGGCATCGGCGGCATCGGCGGCATCGGCAGCATCGGCGGCATCGGCGGCATCGGCGGCATCGGCGGCATCGGCGGCATCGGCGGCATCGGCGGCATCGGCGGCATCGGCGGCCACAGATTCCCATGGCGTGTCCCTTTTTGTCGGACAGCGAATACAGCGTCTCTAGCGGAAAAAGAATTAGAAGTCGTAGGCTTGGCTGCAAAGGGGATATTTTTGTTGTGCCGGGACTTCGTGTGTGCTCCGCTTCTGAGAGAGAGATTTTGAGAGATTTTGAGAGAGAGAGAGAGAGAGAGAGAGAGAGAGAGAGAGAGAGAGAGAGAGAGAGAGAGAGAGAGAGAGAGAGAGAGAGAGAGAGAGAGAGAGAGAGAGAGAGAGATTTTGAGAGAGAGAGAGAGATTTTGAGTGAGAGAGAGACGGAGAGAGAGAATACATTTTACTGCCTCGAGCTGTGCTTATCTCGAGCGCCTCGCCGCCCCGCCGCAGCTTGAGAAGAGCCAGAGAAGAGCCCCGCCGCGGTTCGAGTGCAGCACCACCCTCGCCTACAGCGCTGAGTACCGCCAACATGAGGAGTACGGTACTGTGCAGTGTATTCGCAGCACCGCGTGAGTACGAGGGGCTACGAGGGGCGACGAATACAGCATACGGCCGAACACAGCCGAACACAGCGAAAGACGGTCGAGTACAGCGGAGCACCATCGAACACGCCTCCTCTCGAGCGCGAGTTGTGATGCGCTAGCCGTCACCCACCCTTGGGCGTCTACCCCTTCCTATCTCTCTTCGCAGTTTCTCACCAATTCTCGCAGCGACCTTCATGCCACCTCGCGGTCGTCCCACTCTCGTCGTTCTTTCTCTCTCTTGTCGCTTCTTCCTCTGTCGCGTCGCTCTCCTCTGCCTTGTCCTGCGACGCCGCCGCCGGCGCCGCCTGCCGGTCCCTTGTTCTCGCGGCATGGGCCAAAATCCGTTACTGGGTTTCACCTTTCCAACCTTTGCTCGCTCCCAACCTTTGCTCCGTCGGCTCCCAACCTTTGCTCGTCACATCGCGTTCTCAAGGTGCGGCCCTCGCGCTCGCCGCCGGCAGCCGGATTCCGTGGGAATCGCACCCTGTCTGCCCTCGCAGGTGTCCGTCCGTCAACTCGAGGCCCGCCAGCCAGCCATCCCAAGCTAGTCCCCAACAGACGCAGCACCGCCAAGACACAGCCCATCGCCGCCCGGAATCATACCCCAATACACACCCCGGAGCGATGCGAAAACCGTCGGCGGCGGGACCTTGGGCAAGCGTACGTGGGCGGCCTCCACCGTCGGCTACCTCG
Organism: Emiliania huxleyi CCMP1516; assembly: GCF_000372725.1. NCBI lineage: Eukaryota > Haptophyta > Isochrysidales > Noelaerhabdaceae > Emiliania > Emiliania huxleyi. The sequence goes on from NW_005195017.1 coordinate 106,107, forward strand.
CCGGCCTCGAGCACAGCTTGCATCGCATGAGCATATGCGGCGAGTCGAGCATCTCTTTCGCCACTCGCATATTGTTCATCCTCGGAATGCTCGCGTGCGTCGACTCGATGAGAGAGAACGATCTACTCGGCGCGCGAGCGGAGAGGTGCCTCGCCCCCTGCCCTTCATCACCATCACCGCAAAGCATCAGCATGATATAAGTCCTCGCGCCGTCGTCAGCATCACCATCATCGTCACCGTCTTCACCAGCAACCTCGCCCCCATCCTCATCACCATCACCATCACCATCCTTGTCACCATCCTCATCCCCACCCTCGTCAACATCATCATCAACAACGTCACCTTCTTCTTCATCGTCGTCGTCAACCATCCCTCGAATGCTCGGGCAACCCCGCGCTGCACCGAGTGCTACACGGACATCGCGGACGAGAGTGCGGTGCGCCGCTGCGTTACCGCCCCGTGGGTGCCTCCCATTCAAGCACTTGAATGACGCACCTGCTCCCCGGCGGCACAGGGCGTTCGCGCTGTCACTGTCACGTCTCGGCCCGTCCTCAACATCGACCCGACCGCCGTCATCGCCGCTCCAGTCGACCCGGCGTTCGACCCGGCCATGTCTCACTGCGTGAAGGCCCTACGCGGCGCTCATCGGGCTCGCCGCATCGAGGACGGGCTCTCAGCTCTCATGAAGGGCGGCGGGCCGTGTCCGGAGAAGGTGCCGGCCGCGGCGCCCTCGCCCCTCCCTCCCCCCACCCCCCCCCTTCCCCCCCTCCAGATCGTCTTCCCCCCTCCGCCCGCCCGCCTTCCCGCCTGCCTCCACCCTTCTCCCTCGCGCAGGCCTGCGTCGCCATCTCCGGCATGCCGGCAGCCCACTTCACCGTCGCCTCCTCGGTCGCTGCCGCTTCCCTAAGATATTTGCGTCTTGCGAGTTCCTCCACAGCCAGGCGGAGGCACCGGAACAGTTGGGGGAGTTTGCCATCGATCTGTTGCGCATGACAGATGCGGACATCGTGCCAGGTGATTACTGGACGGACGAGAAAAAGTTCAATGACAGTATCCTCAATCTGGGTTACACCGCCTTCGCCAAGTTTATCAACTACACGTGCGGCGAGGAAGGCATACTGACGTCATCGTGCAACAACGTGTGCGTGCCGGGCTCGCAATCGCCGCAGCCCTCAGGCGACTGCGGCGACTTCTGCAGCAGCAACACCTGCAGCGGTTACGATGATACGTGCCCGACATACGGGCCCATCGGCTCAGCCGTCGCCGCGACAGACTACGACAGCGCCGGCTACGTCTGCTGCTGCAACGAACGAACGAGTAATGGCACGGTGTGTGGCGAGATATCTCCTGAGGTTCCCACTCTGCAAGAATTTGCTGCGAACAATGACTACCGCCCCTTCTTTGGCTCCAGCTCGGGCGGCGGCAACGGCGGCAGCCTCAAGGTCACCTGTGTTGGCAAGGCAGGCCATCCAAAGGATATCCTCGTCTCGGCCGGCGGCGGCGGCGGCGGCGGCTACAGCTCGCCCCAGGCGGGCGAAGGCATGGATGCCGGCGGCGGCGCCGGTGCGGGAGCTCAGATTGGCGCCGAAGGATGCGCGGGCGCGAAAGCAATGGTCGGAGCAGGAGCGGGCAACCATCCGGCAGGCTTTGTCGAAGTGCACAAGGACCGTGTCAGCACTCCGGCCGAGTGGGTCGCTCTGTTGGACGAGGTCAAGGACAACATGACTGCCTGCTGGAACGCCGAGGACAAGGACCTGGTCATCACGGGCGAGGGGGGCGGCGGGTTCGGTTTTCAGCATCTGCAAGCGCACGACATCTTGTCCAATTCGAGTGCCCAGCAGAATCAGACCCTGTCGATCGGCTTCCGCTTTGCGTTTGCCATGGGGCAGGGCAACGACAGCTTGATCAAGGACACCCAATGGCCAAACCAAATCCGCCCGAATTCCTCGTACGTCTCCGGGGCTAAGGCGTACGTCGTCTGCGAGTGCAACGGGAAAGGCGACTGCAAGGATTGCGTCAGCCCCGTGCTCTACCCAGACGACAACAATACCAATAACGTGTATGGGTGCGCAGGCATGATGCAGGCACTCGTCTGCAATGAGCGCTGTCCGCGCGGGGACTCAAGTGACCCCTACGGGGAGTGCGAGAAGTCCCGGTGGCAAGAAATGGCCGAAGCTCAAGGGAAGAAGTTCTCGCAAAAGCTCAAGGGAGAGCAAATGTACAAGTGCTGCATGCATGCGGTGAAGAATCTCTACACGACAGAGTACACTCCCAGCGACCCCGGACAGAACAACACAGCGAACCGTTTCTGCCCAGCGCCAAACGAAACGTCGGCCCAAGACTGCGATGACCCTGCCATTCTCGTCACCAAGGACATGATTGAGAAGAACCTTGGCTTGTGCCCAACCAAGAAAGAGATGGCCGACAAGGGCGCGCAGTCGTGCAATCCGCTCCCTGGGTGTCCCCGGGTGTAAATAGTCGTCGACCCGGTTAGCCCCACATCGCGACGGTTATGGATGGCTCTCTCCTCCGTGAGGGATGCGGCCATGAGGCCACACACGCGCGGGCCCCTGATGCTGCCCTCTTGGGCAACGCCTATGGCCGAGCGCAGTGCCGCTGGGCGCCTTCAGAGAGGCGCACACGTCGAGGGGGGGGTTCTGGGAAAGCGTTGCAATTTGAGGCTTTGAGCATGAACGCGCGGCGCTGTCTGCTGCTGGCCTTTGCTGGGACGACGGCACTCGACGGAGCCAGCTCGCTGAGCTGGCTGGTGGAGCGCTCGCTCACCGGGGGGACCTTTAGAGCGGACGGGCCGCGACAGGTAAGGTAAAGGTAAGCTCTGAGGCACGCTTTGCGCCTCGCGACGACATGCATGTTAAAAAAAACTGTTCCTGTTACGAAAAAGGGAGCTACCTGCTCCGGCGACACTAGGGATTCGGGCCTGATCCCGCACAAAACATCTCCACACTCTCTCCTCTCCTATGACACGACTCTCCGACCTTGGGCTAGATTCCCATTTGATTCACCACAAGCGCCAAACTGCTTCACCGCGCGCTGCTTACAGCGTCAAGTGCGGCCCTTAGCTGAGTAGAACTCGAAGTGGGCGTCGAGGGGGCCTATAGTAGAGTGTGAGCCCGCGCGCTGCAAAGCTCGAGTGTGGGCGATGGCGCGAGCTGGGCCATGTACTAATTGCGTGTGACTGTTTCTGCCGTCTTTGAGGGGGCGTGGGCGTAGGAGTGGCGCTCTGCTACCCTTGCAGTCGAGCGCCTTCTCTCAGCTCCATTGCCTCTAGGGGGTTGTGGCCGTGGATTTGGCCCCCTAGCCCCCCTCTCCGAGAGGGCGCGCGAAGGTACTTCACAACTTTGACGTACAACATGCATGTACAGCTGTAGAGCGTGCGGCCGACGTGTCCCGCTGATCCCCCCGAGGTCCCCACCCAGCCCCACCCAGCCCCACCCACGACCCAGCCCCACCCATCCCCACCCATCCCCACCCATCCCCAGCTCGCTCTATCTATCACACACCCCAAGAGCCCTTGGGGAAATCCGTTCGCCATACGCTCCGAGCGGCATGCGTGTGATGACGAAGATCCAACAAACACACTGCCTTGTGTCAGGTTCTCGGCGGCGAGGGGGGGAGAAGGTGGCGCAGCGCAGAGCGGCCGCGCGAATTCTTGTGCCGATGGCCGCGGCGTCGTCCCAGCCGCAGCCGCAGCAGGAGCTCGCCTCGGAGCTCGCCACGCTCGAGCAGCTGGCCCGCACGCACCGGCAGGTGCACCGTCGCGGCCTCTACTTCCAGCGCCTCGACGCGGCCCGCCGGGCCGTGCGCGCCGCGGCGGCCGCGTGCGCTCCAGCGAGGCGCTCGGCCGACGCCGCCGCGCGGGCAGAGGCGGCCGTGCGTGCGGTGGACGTGGCGCTGCGCCGGATCCCGCCCGCGTGGTCGCAGCTCCGCCGCCTCCTCGCGCAGACCTACTTCATGAACTACGCCCTCGTCCACCTCGCCCTCCTCTCACGCTTGGTGCGGCCGCCTCTCGCTGTCTCCTCTGCGTCTCTCCTCTCTCCTGCCGTCTCCCTCACTACTGCCGCCTCCCTCACTACTGCCTCCCACCACCTCTCCTCGCCTCGCCCAACAATCTCTCTTCAACACTGCATCGACGCTGCATCGACGCACCCTCACCACCGCTCCCGCCACCCTCGCCACCTCGCCGCCGCCACCGCCACCGCTGCCGCATCCCTCGCCACACCACCGCTGCCGCCGCCGCCTCCGTCACCACCACGTCCACCCTCGCTCTTCTGCCAGGCGGCGCTGCTGTCCGCAAGGCGGGCGGAGCTGGCGGCGGTGGCTGCCGGCGCCGGGAGGTGACACAGCCCCGCCTCCTATGGCGGCTTGAGAAATGATGACACAAGAAAGGTACGAGCACCAACCAGGATGGTGGTAGGAGCGTGCCCGCCCCGCCTCTACTGGCGGCGCTCTCCGACCCTGCGGCGCGAAGTCTCTAGAAGCGGAAGGCCGCGCTTTGTGTCCCAGCCAGCGCTCGAGAGGGCATGTAGCATGTGCATGTGCATGTAGCATGTGCATGTTCAGCTGTACTCACCCGTATTCAGCTGGCCTCCGTAGTCAGCCGTGTCGAACGTGCGCCTCTCTCTTTTAGTCCGCCGTATTCAGACGTCCCCGGCAGTACCCGGCGCGGAGGTCGTGTTCTCGTCTCCCAGCCAGCGCTCGAGAGGACACGCACTCCGCCGTACCACAGCGCTCGGCAGTCCCCTGGCCTAGCGTGGGGGTAGGCTCGACGCATCCCCCCCCCCCCCCCCCTTAATGCCCTTCTTTTAACCCGCCCCCGCAGGTCGACAATTCAAGTGTTGCCTCGAGGGGGGCCCCCCCAAACCCCCCTCCCGGGCC
>NW_005195017.1:111544-112820 GCF_000372725.1 Emiliania huxleyi CCMP1516
ACCCACGCGCACCGGGCCTTGCACTTTGAATGGGCCGTGGGGCTCCTGTCGTTAGACGTGGAGACGCGAGGGTTGCCCCCCCTTGCCCCACCACCTCGTGTGTGTGGAGAAGTTTACCTTACCTTAGAGGGAGCGGACCGTGAGTTGAGGAAATCGGAGGACGCGACCCACTTCGCCACAGACGGTTCCGCGCCTCGCCGCTATGACGGCGACACGGCCGCAGCTCGTGTGCGTGTCGCCGTCTTTGTCCGGAGTGAAAAGTCCAACGCGCTCGTCGGTGACGGTGTCCTCCAACCTGCGCCGCGCTCGGCGAACCTCGACAGCGCTTTCGTTGGCATGCAGCTCTTTGCGCCTGAAGCTTGGAGAGCAGCTCCTCTGCTGTTCACACACTCTGCACAGTTGACACAGCCTACTGTGCGGCTGCCACAGCTGTGACAGCGATGGGCTCGCCCTCACTGGCCCTCAGTCACTTGTGCTGCGGCTTGTGTGAGCGACACTGCTCGGCGACTGCCGGCACACTGTGAGACCATGGGCGTGAGGTTAAACCACGCTACCAGCGCTTGGTCACATCGGCCCCGAGGTCAGATCCTTCTACTCTGTTGATGACAAGACTTGTCTACTGGCTGGAGCCGAGCAGGAGAGCCCAGCGCACAACCCCTGGAGGTCAACTCAGGGTCCAACGATTCTCATGCCCACACAGAAAGGACCAAAATGATGTACAAAGTTGCTGAGGCCTCTGGCAAGCAGTTTACTATGTAAACCCAATTTTGGTGTTTATAACATTTTTGGCTGGCCGCCTGGCAGCGGGGGGCCAGCCCCCGCCATGGGCCCCGCCGGCTGCGCACGGAAAATCTCCTAAGTCGATTTGTACCGGATTTTGAAGATTTTGGCAAAAGTGCGAAACCGAAAATGGCGTTTAAATTTGCGCACCTGCTGTCCGCCGCCTGCGGCGGCGCTGCGCGCCGCTGGCGCGCGCTGCGCGCGCGTTTTTGTTTGGGGTGCAGCGGCGCTGCGCGCCGCCGTAGGGGCGCCTGGGGGGGGCCTGCACAAAGGATGCGAGCTCGAGCACATCGACGCAATCGACGGCGGCATCGAGGAGGGGATCAACCTGGGTGGGGGTGGGGGATGGGTGGGGTGGGGTGGTTTGGGGGGGGGGGGGGGGGGGCCCTTGTGGATAAAGGGGGGGGGGGGGAACCCTTGGGTCACCTGACCAGCAGCGGTCACATAACCAACGGGCTGCGGGGTGAAAATCCCCCTCCAGCGGCCCGGGCCCAAA
>NW_005195017.1:112920-154537 GCF_000372725.1 Emiliania huxleyi CCMP1516
CCCCCCTGCAGAGGCTGGGGCATTTCCACGCCACTTCCGAGACACTTCCGGCTTGACGTTTTCAGCTGAGGTGCGCCCCGTTTGACCCCCCTTTTGGAACACCTCCCTCACCTTTTTTTTCCTCCCTCCACCCCTCCACCCCTCCACCCCTCCACCCCTCCACCCCTCCCTCCACCCCCCTTTTACCCCCCCCCCCCCCCCCCTCCCCCCTCCTCTCACCCAGCCTCTCACATACCCTCTCAGTCCAGCCCCCTGTGAGAGAGCTCATCCGGAACCCAGAGACCGCTACCCCAGAGACCGCTACCCCAGAGACCGCTACCCCAGAGACCGCTACCCCAGAGACCGCTACCCCGTACAGAGCGCAGCCTCCTCTCCTCAAGGCGGGGTTTTCTTTTTCTCCTCAGGCGCGCTAAGCGGAGCCGCGAGGCCGAGGAGCCTTCCGAGACACGCCCGAGACGGCACGGCGGCGGCGGCGGCGGCGAGGAGTCGGAAGTGTCGCGGAAGCGTCCCGGAAGTGTCTCGGACAGGGCTCTGCTGGAGGTGCCATCGCTGCTGCGGAGGCACCGGCGGCGTAGAGGGGGAGCGGGCGGAGGCGGCGGCGGAGGCAGCGGAGGCGGCGGCGGAGGCGGCGGCGGCGGCGGCGGAGGCGGAGGCGGAGGCGGAGGCGGAGGCGGAGGCGGAGGCGGAGGCGGCAAGGGCGGGTGATTAGTTGCGTAAGCTTACGTAAACGGTGAATGCAGCCGGGAGCTCTGACGTGTGTGTTTGTGCCTTGCGCGCGTGTGGTGCGGTGTGTGTGTGTGTGTGTGTGTGTGTGATCTCTGGTGGCGTCGCGTGCTGTTTGTTGGTTCTCCCATCCATGCGCGGCGCGCGGGCCTTGCGCTGTCTGTTTTCTCGCTTTCTTCGTTGTGCGAGGGAGCTTCACGTGATTGAAAAATTCTTTCTTCGCACTTCAAAAGTGCTCCAAGTGCTCAAAACACAAAAGTTGTCTCACTCGACAGGCACGAGCCACACACCCACACACACCGCTCACCCACGCGCACCGGGCCTTGCACTTTGAATGGGCCGTGGGGCTCCTGTCGTTAGACGTGGAGACGCGAGGGTTGCCCCCCCTTGCCCCACCACCTCGTGTGTGTGGAGAAGTTTACCTTACCTTAGAGGGAGCGGACCGTGAGTTGAGGAAATCGGAGGACGCGACCCACTTCGCCACAGACGGTTCCGCGCCTCGCCGCTATGACGGCGACACGGCCGCAGCTCGTGTGCGTGTCGCCGTCTTTGTCCGGAGTGAAAAGTCCAACGCGCTCGTCGGTGACGGTGTCCTCCAACCTGCGCCGCGCTCGGCGAACCTCGACAGCGCTTTCGGCGGCATGCAGCTCTTTGCGCCTGAAGCTTGGAGAGCAGCTCCTCTGCTGTTCACACACTCTGCACAGTTGACACAGCCTACTGTGCGGCTGCCACAGCTGTGACAGCGATGGGCTCGCCCTCACTGGCCCTCAGTCACTTGTGCTGCGGCTTGTGTGAGCGACACTGCTCGGCGACTGCCGGCACACTGTGAGACCATGGGCGTGAGGTTAAACCACGCTACCAGCGCTTGGTCACATCGGCCCCGAGGTCAGATCCTTCTACTCTGTTGATGACAAGACTTGTCTACTGGCTGGAGCCGAGCAGGAGAGCCCAGCGCACAACCCCTGGAGGTCAACTCAGGGTCCACACCCCGTACCTACCTTAGGCACGAGCCACGATACGGCTTTACCAGGTGAGGAAACTGGCGCGTGCTGGGGCTCGCAGCCTCTTGCACGAGGCCATAAAAGCTCTGCTCTCGCTCCGACCGACACGGGGACGAGACTCAGCCAGCGCCCTCGCCGCCTCCCTCTCCCCCTGCCACCCTCGCCGGCGAGTCTGCAGGCCGATAGTCGAGGAACTCGGAGACGTCGCCGACAAAGCCACACTCGAGCTCCTCCGGCATGTTGTCTGGTCTGCGCAGCGAGACGATCGAGTACGGCGCCTGATACAACATAATATGAGAGAGTACAAGAAGCGAGAGGATCGAGTACGGCGCCTGAGAGCGGGGCCAGAGACATCAGGCCTTCTCCTCCACCTCCCCGAGATCTCCCCGCCATCTTCCCGAGATCTCCCCGAGATCTCCCCTGCACCCGAGATTTAGCCGGGGTCGAGTCGACATCTAGCCGTGATCGACAGATCTGAATCGCAGGTGCGGAGACCACGCCGAGATCTAGCCGAGAACTAGCCGAGAACTAGCAGAGAGATATAGCGAGATCATAGCCGAGATCCAGCCGAGACTAGCCGGGACCTATGGCCGAGATCTCCCGCTTCCCGACGCCTGCAGCCCTACCACCAGCGACTTGGGAAGTGTCTAGGAAGTGTCTAGGAAGTGTCTAGGAAGTGTCTAGGAAGCGCCTGCAGCCCTACCACCAGCGACTTGCGCTGCAGGCGCAGCCGCTTCGACACCTTGGCCGCGTGCCTACCAAGACACAGCGGCCGCGTCATCCGAACCAGCACGTGGTGCGCCTCGGCGCCTCAGTGTACGTCTGCACTCGAGAATCAGCCGCTTGGTTCGCTGCGCCGCCTGCGTGAGAGTCCCAGTCTGACCGACTGCGACGCGGCCCACGAAAAGCCACTCGTCCGTCGCGTCGGACGGCGCCTCCGTGTCGCTGCCTGCAAAGCTGGCCGCCACCGCCGGGTCGACCCTCGCGAAGCAGTCGACTGACAGGGCGCCGGCCGCCACGAGCCGTCGGTATTCCGCCGCCGACGACTTTGTAGTGAGAGCGGCCGCCGGTGTACCGCCACCCTTGGCGAAGCCGGCCAAGAGCCGCGGCGCTGGAGCGCGCGGCGGGCAGGTGGCGCCAAGTGCCAGCGTAAGAAGGGCCGCCATGGCAAAAAAACGTTCTGTTGCCATCCCAAACTGTCACTCCCCTTTCTCCCGGCCGGGGTGGGGCGCGCGCGGGGGCGGCGGGTGTGCGGCGAGTGTGCGGGATGTCTGTGGGCCCGAGAGCGATATGCCATGTGTTTGTTTCATAACATCGAAGGCTAAGCTCAAAAAAATCTCGCTCCGAGTGGCGGTGGCCAAATTCGAGACCCACCTCGAGACCATACCCCCCGCCTCTTGGAAGACCTGCTTGGGGTATCGTAGGGGGCTAGCCTTGGGCGGTCAGGACCATACCCCCCCCCCCCCCCCTTGGGCCGCCGAGCCTACCATACCATACGTAAATACCCCGGAAAAAGTTAGTTGGAACCCTGGATGGATGACTGCACTCTCTCGAGGTTCTCGAGGTGGGTATCGGGTCACACCAATCCTCGCTACCCAACGCGGGGTCACACCAATCCTCGCTACCCAACGCGCCGCGTTGGGTAGCGAGGATTGGTGTGACGCGATCCACGCAGGCGTGTTTTCTGGCGGCCGACCGTCAGTGCACGGAGTTGCCCCTTCTCCGACTGCCCCGGCTAGTTCACGGGTTTCGCGGGAGTGACCCCATGCGTCAAAACCCGCGTGCCGCGACCTAGCGCGGGTGGGTTGGAGGGGGCTCGCTGCAAGAAAGGAGTAATGGAGAAGTCTGTCCGCGCCTAAGGATTCTGCCTTTCCTATTCTGCTCTACTACACAAGGATTCTTGCTATTCTACCTCTCACTAGATTCCCCTTCCCAGGTTCCTCTTCTGCTCAGATATTCTGATTCTCTCCCCAGACTCTCTCTTGGCCCCGCTTTCAGCTTCCTGATTCTCCATTCTCGTTTCCTCCGCTTCCTTTCCGATTCTCTAGGGCAGCCAGAGCCAATTCCTGATTCTGCCCCCCCCTCCCGATTCTCCTGTCTCTCTTCCTATTCTTGATGCTCCATTTGATTCCTGATTCCTGATTCCTGATTTGTCGGATCGCCCACATTTTGACCGGGATTCTGATTCCTCACGGGAGAGGTCCTCACGGGAGAGGTCCTCACGGGAGAGGTCCTCACTGGTGTGGAGGTCCTCACACCTCAAACAAAGGCGGTCCGTGTGAGGACCTCTTGAGCTAATCAGTGTTTGGATTAGCTCGGTGGCATCGAGCGCAGCCAGTGCGACCTCTTGAGCGGTAGAGGCGGCAACCGACAACTACTCTCGACTGCTCGGGTAGGAAGGCTGCCTGCCTGGGGCGGAATCTCAAAAAGCACTGTCTGTCAAGTTGTTGTTTGAATCAGTAAGAAGGTGTGACTTGTGCATTCCATTGATATGGCTGGGGAGACGTGCGCTTCTTGAGGCAACTTCTTGTTGTATACGGCGCTCTGTCCCACTTTGTGCTTGGCCGATCGAATAAAAGAATTTTACGACGGGGCGCGTCTGCAATTGAACAAAAGCAACATGAGTCCAGTATGGGTGGACATGACACATGTAAGTACCGAGAACAGTCAGGCTCGACGCGGTATGTATGGGTGGACACTGGACAGATGATCCCGTGCCCAAAAAAAGGAAAGAATTTTACAACAAAACTCCCTCGCACAACACTGGGCACGGGACTGGCGCGCACTGGCACTAACACAGGTACACCAAGGAAAACAAACAACCCAAGCGGCACTCTTTTCGCTAGCGTAGTAAATTCTTTTTCGCGATGTCCGCCTCGCCGCGCCGCCGCTCGCGCCGCCTCGTCCCCTCCGCCGCGCCCTCGCCAAGCACGCTGCCGCCCGCCCGCTTCCTCGACCTCCCCACGGACCTCCTCGCCCGCGCCCTCTCTCGCTGCGACCCCGCCGACATCGCTCGCGTCGCGGCCGTCTCGCATCTCTTCCACGCCTCACTTGCGGTGGAGGGCATCCGCTTGTGGGCGCAAGAGCGCGGCTTCGAGCTGCCGGCGCTGCCGGAGGGCGAGGTCTGCGCCGTGCGGTGGCTGTGCTATTCTGCGCTGCTGCGCGAGGCCAACCCGCCGGCGAGGGCGGCGGCAGGCGAATGGCACAGCGTCTTCATCGACGGCGAGGGGCGGCTCTCGTCGTGCGGCTCTGCGACGGTCTGGAACCCAGCCCTGCTCGGGCACGGCGAGGGCGTGACGCGGCTTAACGCGCCGACCCGCCTCCCGTCGACGCTGGGAGGCGAGCGCGCCGTGAGCGTGGCGGCAGGAGCTTGCCACAGCCTCGCCCTCACCAGCAGCGGCGCCGTTTGGAGCTGGGGCCAGGGAGGCGTGGGCGCACTGGGCCACGGCGACCATGAGGATCAGTGGCGGCCGACGAAGATCGAGGCCTTTGCTGGCCAGCGCGTCGTCGCCGTGTCGGCTGGAGATAGTAACAGCCTCGCCATCACCGCTGATGGCGCCCTCTGGAGCTGGGGCTATGGAAGGCATGGCCAGCTGGGCCACAGCGACACGCAGAACCAGCTGCTGCCAAAGAAGGTCGAGGCCTTGACTGGCCAGCGCGTCGTCGCCGTGTCGGCTGGAGCGTTCCACAGCCTCGCCCTCACCGCCGACGGCTCCGCCTGGAGCTGGGGCTATGGCTACTCTGGCCAGCTGGGCCACGGCGACCAGCAGCGCCAGCTGCTGCCGAAGAAGGTCGAGGCCTTTGCTGGCCGGCGCGTCGTCGCTGTGTCGGCGGGAGCCCGCCACAGCCTCGCCCTCACTGCCGACGGCGCTGACTGGAGCTGGGGCTCTGGAGCCGTCGGCGAGCTGGGCCACGGCGACGTGCAGAACCAGCTGCTGCCCAAGAAGGTCGAGGCCTTGGCTGGCCAGCGCGTCGTCGCTGTGTCGGCGGGAGCATTCTACAGCCTCTCCCTCACCGCCGACGGCAGAGTCTGGAGCTGGGGCAGTGGAGCTTGGGGCCGGTTGGGCCATGGCGACCAGCAGCACCAGCTGCTGCCCAAGAAGATCGAGGCCTTCGCTGGCCAGCGCGTCGTCGCTGTGTCGGCTGGAGGCAACCACAGCCTTGCCCTCACCGCCGACGCTGCTGTCTTCACCTGGGGCCAGGGCACAAGCGGCTGCCTAGGCCACGGAGAGAACCTGTCCAACCAGCTGCTGCCCAAGAAGATCGAGGCGTGGGCGCCGGGGCAGTGATGAGAAGGGCGAAGGGTGCAAGGCTCTGTGTTGCCGCGTCGCACACGTGCCTATTCGCGCCGCCTATTCGCGCCGCCGGCACTGGTAGTGGCTTGGGCGGCCCTCAGCCGACGCTCGTCACCTGCGACGTATGCGAGAAGTGCGAGATGCGAATTCGGGACGGTTGATGCATGGCCACACTGTCTCCTGGTGGCACCTAGGCCGCGGGCTGTGATGTGGGGCGCCCGAACCCCGAGCCCGACAGACATGAAGCATGCTACCGTCTTGCGGGAGTTCGTATCTCCACACACTCCAGACGTCTAGACCCGTAGACGATACAGGAGCCACGGGCATTAAAAGTGCAGGTGCACAATCACACCGACCCACCGACGACCAGGCAGTGAGTGCTACGTACTTTACTCTTAAGCCAGTTTTATTAGCAGACTACCACTACGCACTAAAGCCGTAGCAAAAGCAGTGATAACTGATTCTTTGGTTGTACTAGTAGCGGAAGAAGGAGAGCAACCGACGAAAGGAGAGACACAAATGTACACCACGAGAGGAGACACAGGCACGCACACGAACAAGCATATATACACGCAGCAAATCGGGACGCGTCGCTGCCTCTCGGGACTCGCCAGACAACACACACACAGCGTCTGCAGCATGCAGCAAATACACGGAGTCGGAGAGAGACCACTGTCTCCGGGGCGTCTACGAACGTCCCTGCGTATCAAAAGCGACAAGCGCGCGGCGCCGCGACATGCACATGGCTTGGACCAGAAGCAACGGGCGACACACGCCGAGAGAGTGAGACGCACCCCTCCCCACGGCCCACGCGCGGACCGGTTCCGGCGCACCGCGCGGGGGTGGGGAAGAGAGAGTGCTCAGTCACTTAGGCCTCGCCAGCCGCTCTGACTCTCCACGTCCGGCACCGCGGCGAGACCCGCGCTTGCCTCCCGGCGACCCTCTCTACATCGCCTCCTTTGCGACGTCCACCGGCGCGCCCGCCATCGCCTTGGACCACCAATCGCCAAAGGAGCCTATTCACGGCACCACACGGTGTGAAGAGGCGACCCATTCACAGCTCGGCCCGTCAGACGACACACCGATGACGATGAGCTTCGAGTTCATGGCTTGCTCGTCCTCCGCCACCGCCTGCGCGGGAATACTCCGAGAAGGTTCCGGGAAAGCTCCGGCGAGGGGAAGCGCTGCGCCGAGGCAGAGGAAGCCAAAGTGTATAGAGTGGAGGTATGGCCGAGGCATGGCCGAGAGATATGGCCGCGACATGGCCGAGATAAGGCCGAGACATGGCCGAGGTATGGCCGAGAGATCTGGCCGAGAGTTCGCCGAGAGATATGGCCGAGAGATGGCCGAGAGTTCGCCGAGAGATGGGCGAGAGATGCATCTGGCCGAGAGTTCGCGCCGAGAGATATGGCCGAGAGATGGCCGAGAGTTCGCCGAGAGATGGGCGAGAGATCTGGCCGAGAGACGGCCTCACCTCGTCCGAGTCCGCGAGCAGCTTCTGCGGGTACTTGTCAGGGAAGGTCTTCTGGAGGAAGTGCCTAGGAAGTGTCTGGGAAGTGTCTAGGAAGTGTCCGCGGGGACTTGTCAGGGAGGTATTCTGCAGAGGAAGTGCCAGAGCAGCATGCAGGCGGCCAGGAAGTGTCTAGGAAGTGTCTAGGAAGTGTCTGCCAGAGCAGCATGCAGGCGGTAGTGTCTAGGAAGTGTCTAGGAAGTGTCTAGGAAGTATCTGCCAGAGCAGCATGCAGGCGGTCACGGTGAGGTACGCCATCGACGTCTGGAAGGCCGAGGTAGAGTAGCGCGGGTCGTTCTTCTGCGACGGCCACAGGCTGTTGCCGCCCGAGTGGTACCTAGACACTTCCTAGACACTTCCTAGACACTTTCTAGACGGCCACAAGCTGTTGCCGCCCGTAGCCGTACCTGAAAAAAGAAACGCACGGGGCTAAGAAGGGAAGGGAGTCCAGACACCCGTCGCCGCCCAAGACAGTTTGGTACCCGTCCATGAAGGCTCCGTCGACGAACTTGATCTCCGGCTGGTGGATGATGCCGAGCAGGGCGAAGACGAAGGCGACGAGGGACGCGAATGCCGCCGCGACGTACCTGTGTGTGGAGTGGTTCACAAGAGGTGCCGGGGAGCTGTGAAGAGGCGCCACTTCCTTGACACTTCCTAGACATTTCCTCGGGGCACTTCCTAGACATTCCGCAGCCGGCGGGGCGCTGCCACACAGCTCTGTGGGCCAGTTCATCACGGCTGTGGGTAGTACAGCTCTGTGGGGGCGGGCGCTGCATACTTTCGGTCGATGGCGTACACGAGGATGGCCGCCCAGAGCATGCCGAGGAGGAGGTTGCCTGTGTCACATCCGGGGGACGAGGAAGGGGGGAGAGGGGGCAGGAGCAAGTGGAACTACTTGGAGGTGGGATGCTTGGCGGGCGAGGCCAGGGGGTGGGGAGGAGGGCGGCGGCGACGGCGGCGGCGACGGCGAGGCAGAGGGAGGGGGGGAGGGAGAGGTGGAGGGGGGGGGGGAAGGGAGAGGTGGAGAGGGTTGGGGCGGCGGGGGAGAGGGCGGCGGCGACGGCGGCGGCGACGGCGAGGCCAGAGGTGTTGGGAGGAGGTGGCGCGCCTGTGGCCATCATGTTGAGATATGAATACGAGGTTCATATCTCGCGTCGGAGATTGGAGATCTGTCTCGCCTGTGGCCATCATGTTGAGCCCGATGCCAACCTCCGAGTCCGGCGTCACGGTACCGACGGTGCACGCGTAGTTTGCCTGTGCGTTCACGAGCCGACACAAGCGGTCATCCATGGAGTCGTGAGGCGCCGGCGGTGCGAGGCAATCGCGCTAAGGTTGCCCAGGCGAAGAAGAGGGCGAAGAAGGTGACGGCGTGGTGGCGCTGCGGCATGACGCGCGTGCACTCCTGGGAAGGAAGGGGGGGGGGGGGGAGGGGGAGGGAGTGGCGAGATCTGGGGAGATATGAGGAGATGTGGTAGCACTCTCCTCGCAGAGCATCAGCCCGAAGATCATGATCGTCGGGCCGGACGCGACGGCGGGGGTGATGTCGAGGATGAAAGGGAAGATGCCTGTGTTCACAGTTGGCAGGGAGAGTACACCGGGTTGCTCGTGCGTGAGAGAGGTCGAGAGGGAAGGGGAAGGTGATGCACCGGCGAGGGTGATGACGAGGTAGATCACCCCGTTGGCAAAGGAGAAGAAGTACTTGCCGCCGATCTTCTTGTGGACCGGGTGGCCAAAGTAGATGCAGGTACCTGGGAAGTGTCTTGGAAGTGTCTTGGAAGTGGCTAGGAGGTGTCTGCCAAAGTAGATGCAGGTACCTAACGCCACTCGCAGCACCACACATGAGTCCGAGTGTGGGTCTCTTCTTGTGCGTGTACCGGGAGAAGCCGCGTGCAAGCTGCCGAACGGCGAGATATGGGGAGATATGGGGAGATATGGGGAGATGTGGGGGGGTGTGGGGAGATATGCTGCAGGCTGCCGAACGGCGAGCCGAAGATCGCGCCGAGCGCCGTGAAGAGCCCGTCCGAGATGAGCGTCTCCCCTACACAAGAAAAAGAAACGCCCACTCAAAGAGAGAGGGGCCGTGAAGCGACCCGTCCGAGATGAGCGGTCTCTCCGATGGGGAAGGGGTCGCCCGCATTGTAGGCCTACAGACACTTCCCAGACCCCCTTCCTAGACACTTCCTGGACATTTCACGGACCGCCCGCATTGTAGGCCGACACGAGCGACATGATGTCGCCTGCGGCGGGGCAGAGTTGTCTCATGGCATGTGTCAAATTCGAGGATCAACTTCGGCTATGTCTCTGAGGTCGCCGGCGGTCGCGCTGATGGCGATCGGGAGGATCGTGCCGATCGCGGGGCCTACATCAAGAAAGAAAAACAGCCGCCTCTTCACTAGGAGATGGGGTAGGCAGGGTCGCGCCGCGATGGGGCGGGGCCCATGTCGGCGAAGCCCTCGAAGCAAGCGGCGCCCGCCCAGAGCCCCCCGCCAGGCCAGTCAAAGGCGTAGCCTAGACCAGAAAAACGAAACGCGTCACGCGGGGGAGAGCGCTGTGGAGAGCCCGCCAGCGCCCGTCAGAGAGAACCCGGCGCGGCGGCGGGGCGGGGAGAGGCAGTGGGCGGTGCGAGGAGACGCACTGATGCCGTAAGGCTGGGAGGTGAATTCGCGGCCGAACTGAGTCTTCATGCGCGTCGCCATCCAGGAGTAGTACACGTTGCCCAGGAAGAGGACGAAGCCGCAGCCCGGGATGATTCGCTTGTAGAGAAGCTCCCTCGCTTTGTCGCCTCCGTCGGTGACGTCGAAGAGCCTGGTGGCGGAGTCGGCGTGTGGATGCCGGTTTAGGGCCGGAGAGAGCGAAATGGCGTGAAGAGTGGGAATCGGTGGTGGGAGCGACTCGTGGGCGGTGAAGGGGGGCGCTTGCCAGATTGCCGAGAAGGTGAGCATCGTCGAGAGGTTGTCAAAGAACAGCGAGCACAGGCAGGCAAAATCGCCGGCGGTGGGCTTCAGATTGCCCCAGAAGGGTGCGCCGAGCGACGCGACGAGCTTGCCAGGGGCCATCCAGTCCGAGACGTACGACATGATGGCGAACGAGGGCGGATGCTTGAGGCGACCGTCTTGTGATGAAGGGGGAACAGGGGCTGGCACTTCGTGGGCAGATAAAAAGAATGAAAAACCCGCGAAGAAGCGCGCCCGGCCCTGGATGTGAGGTTGATGACTGCACTCCAAGTGCTCCAAGTGCCCGCACCGCCGGACTGCGATCGAGGGAGCACGGGGAGAAACCGCAGCTGTGCTGGGGCGGAGCGCAGTACATGAACCACGACGGTGTATCTCCAACATTTTCAACATCGCCAACTGCAGCCTGAGATGGAACACGAGCCGAGGCAGTGTAGAATTCTGGCACTTGGAGCACTTTCGTGTATATAGAATTTAAACAAAAGAACTCTCTCTCACAGCACACAGGCTCGACACAGGTGCGAACTGGCGAAAAAAAGAATTTTACGACGGAGAAAGAAAGAAGAAGACGACGTGTGTGTGTGTGTGTGTGTGTGTGTGTGTGTGACACTCACACACACAAGAAGACGACGAGGTCTTTCAGCTGCACACTGCACACCCACCGCCCAACATGGCAATGTTAATATGTGTATTGCAATACGGACGTATGTGTGCCCAGGCGTGGCTAGTCCGTGCCGACCGTGCAGGAAAATGGAGGTAGGGTCGTCGAATGTAACCAGTGCAGGGGCACGTCGTCGTCGAGGCAGTATAATAGTTGTGTGAAACAAGAGTTGTGTGTGGACCGCTCTAAAGGGTGTGGATGCTGGGTTGAACAAAATCGGAGGACGCGACCCACCTCGCCACAGACGGTCCCGCGCCTCGCCGCTATGACGGGCACACGCCCCGCACCGTCCGCTGTGTGCCCGTCTTTGTCCGGAGTGAAAAGTCCAACGCGCTCGTCGGTGACGGCTTCCTCCAACCTGCGCCGCGCTCGGCGAACCTCGACAGCGCTTTCGGTGGCATGCAGCTCTTTGCGACAGAAGCCTGGAGAGCAGCTCCTCTGCTGCTCACACACTCTGCACAGCTGACACAGCCTACTGTGCGGCTGCCACAGCTGTGACAGCGATGGGCTCGCCCTCACTGGCCCTCAGTCACTTGTGCTGCGGCTTGTGTGAGCGACACTGCTCGGCGACTGCCGGCACACTGTGAGACCATGGGTGTGAGGTCAAACCACGCTACCAGCGCTTGGTCACATCGGCCCCGAGGTCAGATCCATCTACTCTGTTGATGACAAGACTTGTTTACCGGCTGGAGCCGAGCAGGAGGGCTTGGCGCACAACCTCTGTTCAACTCACCCTCCACACCCCGTATGGACAAATTCAGCGACAGCGTCAGTAAAGCGAAAAGCCGTACACAGTAGCTCAGGTGTGAGGACTGCGACGTGCGAGGTGAGGGGGGCGTGCGCGGGTGTGGAGCAACGCCAACGGTGCTGGACACGAGGAGCGGGCACGCGGACCCCGCTGAAATTTTCGTTCTTACACCCCCACTCGACACACCCTGCATTAGCTGACGCTGATCGCACGCCTCTTAGTACTCACCTGCTCGAGTAGGACCGGCACACCCCGCGGTTCCGCGCGAGCCGCACCGCAGCACCGCCATTGACACTCCGTGGCCGTGTGTTACAGCGCCGTAGGAACGGCGTGAGTGTCGCGCCCTGAGGCCCGCGGACCGCGCAGGATCAGTGCGGCTCTGGGACGTGGCCGTCCACGTAAAAGTTCTTGCTGTACGCCGGCAGCGTGATCTCCATCCCCTCGAGCTCCTGCAGAGAGTGAATGAGTGGATGGAGGAGTGGATGGATGAGCGAATGAAATGAATGGATGAATGAATGAATGAATACTCCACCCCATCCCGTGCGGCGCGCGTACCTTGGAGAGGACGATCTGGCAGCCCATATCTCCCCATATCTCCCCACATCTCCCCACATCTCGTACCTTGGAGAGGACGATCTGGCAGCCCAGCCGACTGCTCGCCGTCAGACAGACAGCTTCGTCGAGCATATCCTCCTCGTCCTCGCTCGGCTCCGGCAGCCGGTCGAAGTGGCCGTCTCCAACAATCACGTGGCAAGTCGAGCAAGCGAGCGACGCCTCGCAAGCGCCCTCGAGTGTGATCTCGGGCACCTGGCCCGACATGCGCAGCCGGTGGCAGAGGTACAGCAGGTTGTCCCCAACCTTCCCCGCCACGTCGCGCCGCACCTGCAGGAAGGTTCCGAGAAGCTTCGCGGACGGGCTCCGGCGCGTCGCCTGTGCGACGGTCGCGGCCGCTCGCCCCGTCCCGCGTCACGATGACAAATCGGACGACCTGCGGGAACAAGGTCGGCGAGGTCAGAGGCAGATCTGTAGGAGGAGGCGGTGACGGGAGGAGGCGGACGGCAAGAGGCGGCGGAGGCGGCAGAGGCGCGGTGGCAAAGGGGAGTTGGCGAATTCTGTAGCGGTGCGCGAGGGCGAATGGCGGCAGCAGGACTGCGCGTGCGGCAGCGGGGACGGCAGGCGGCGGCAGGGCGACAGCAGGCGGCCGGCGACAGGGTGCGAGCCTCGTCTGGCGACTTTGCGTCCTGCCACTCAAAGTCGCCGTGGCGGGCGACGGGCGAGGCGAGGAAGCCGCGCCGCGCCGCAGAGGCGAGGCCGGGCCGCGAGCCCCTCCGCAGCGGCAGCCGCGCCGCGCAGGCGGGAGGCGGGAGGCGCGAAGACGCCGCCGCAGCCGCTCGCATGTGCACACACAAAGAATTCTACGAAAACAAGCCCCTCTCACAGCAGACTGGCACGAACTAGAGAGAGAGAGAGAGAGTATAGAGAGAGCTGAGGATGGCCGTTATCCGTTAGTGCGGACGTCGCCGCGGCTCGCCTCTGCCGCGGCGGCTGCTGCGCGCACGCGGCGGCGCCGCTCTCTCGCGAGACGGCTGGCGACGCGGCTCGCCGCCGACGTACGGTGCGCTCGTCCGACGGTCCGCAGCGTGGCGTGCGCGGCGTTGAGCGCCGCTCTGCGAGCGCCTCTGCGCCTGCACTGCCTGTCTCTGTTGCTGGTGGTGGTGGTGGTGCTGCTGCTGCTGGTGCCGATGCTGCTGCTGGCGCGGCGCGGCTGTGCGACTGGGCTCGACGCGCGCGTCGCGAGCGTCTGACGCGGCGGGCGGCGTCGGGCAGGTGCGCTTCTCTCTCGGGTGGTGGTGGTGGTGCTGCTGCTGCTGCTGGTGGTGCAGATGCTGCTGCTGGTGCGGCGCGGCTCTCCGACGCGACTCGATGCGCGCGTCGTGGCTATCTGACGCGGCGGGCGGCGTCGCGGGCGGCAGCGGTGGCGGCTCGCGGGTGGAGGTGGAGGCTGGTGGCTGTGGTGGACCTTTGACTTCCTGGAGATGTTGAGGCGGCGGTGGCTAGGGGAACATCGCGGGGAGCTGCGCGTCCGGAGGGCGAGCTGTGCAGATCCGGATGGCTTCACCTTCGTTGAGCAGCTCAACCCTCTGGGGAGTGAGTCGCCGACGCCGGTGTCTTGACACCCAACACTCTACCTTAGCTCCTGAGGGGCGCGTGGTTCTAACCACGTAGTAGGACTACAACCCACCACAGACACCCTCCCCCACTCCTCACGTGTACACACTCCCTCACCCTCTCCTCTCTCCTCTCTCTCTCTCTCCTCTCTCTCTCTCCTCTCCTTGTCTGTGCTGTCTGCCTGACTCAGGCACTAACTCTGCCGATGCGTGATTGTGTGTGGGCTGCTCCGAGGGGGCCCTCTGTGCGATCCGACGGGTAGGGGGGCTGTGCCCGGGCGGTGTCCGGTGTGGAGTCCCCTTCTGATCCCGCCTGGGATGTTGGGTGTGAGGTTGTGGCGGCTTCGATCCCAAGGGGGGGAGCTGATCCCACTCAATAACCAACTCTCAGGGGCAGTAGGTGGGCGAGCTTCAGGCACGCTCATCTCGATCGTCAAGACGTTGCTACGCGCGGTCTTCCGCGGGGGGAGCTGCGTCGACGGGTGCGGGACCGCGGCGCAGCCAGTGCCGCGGCGAGGCCTCCGGCTGTTTGCGGCGGGCGGCTTGCTGCTCGCTGCGATGGCGAAAAACTCGTCTCGCCACACGCCAAGGGCTTATGCTCTGGTGAGACGTGAGGCGCATGCGCCCAGGAGGGGAGGGGGCATGCGTAACGACACTGCTAGAGATGCCTTTCGGGGCCCAGAGATAAAACTTCTGTGATGCCATGCGTGACCTAGTAGTGTCCCCAGCTATGGGCGTGTCCACGTTGGAGCCAGGTGTGGTGTGGGCGCGAGAATAGCTCCGCCGTTCATGGAGGCAACCGATGCGAGTCGACTGGTGTGTGTCGTCGTGGTTTCGTATCAAGAATTCTCTCTCTCTCTGGCACGAACTAGCACCACAAGAGGCACAGCGAAGAATTTGAACAAGACAACTCTCTCTCACAGCAGACAGGCTCGACACAGGTGCGAACTGGCGCGTGCTAGTACTATCACCGGCACACCACCGGAGCCGCCTAAGCGACTCC
Organism: Emiliania huxleyi CCMP1516; assembly: GCF_000372725.1. Lineage (NCBI taxonomy): Eukaryota > Haptophyta > Isochrysidales > Noelaerhabdaceae > Emiliania > Emiliania huxleyi. The sequence continues at coordinate 127,981 of NW_005195017.1, forward strand.
GTTAAGAACGGCAATGCACTTAGCTCCGTGCACAATGCCGCTGTCCCCGCACGCTAGCTCGTTCACCGTCTGCCACGCCACGGCGGTGTGGAGAACGACAGACAAGCGCTGCATCTGCAGCCCGTGCCAGTTCTTGGTGGTCCATGTGACCTCATCGAGGTGCTGAGCGTGCGAAAGTTTGTTACTCAGCTGGTCCGCCGCCTGCCGAAGAATTCTGCGGACGCCGTCCCCGAAGCCGCCGAACGTCTCGAAGTCGAGCAAACGCAGGTCGCAATTCTTCTCCCGCGCGAACCGGTATTCGCCCTTCTCGTAGCGGGCCGTCACAGGTGCCCCCGCCTCCGCCTCCCCCTCACTCTCCCCCTCCTCCTCTTCCGCCGCCGCCGCCTCCGCCTCTGCATCCTCCGCCTCCCTCCCCCCCTCCCCCCCCCCTCCCGGCCGCGGCCATGCAGCATGCCCTAACACTAAATCGAGCAGCGCCCGCTCGGTGTTGCCGAAGGCGACAAAAGCCCCCTTCCAGCCGAGCCGATCGCCACCCTTGCACGCAAGCGAGCTCGTCAGTTTCAAGTCGCCAACGAGGCGCACATGCCCTTTGCCGATGTTCGCCGCCGCCACGTCAGGTTGTTTTGGGTTACTGTAACTGAGGTGTGCAGACGGCTCCATCTCGATGAGCATGCCCCACGCCGAGCGAAGGGTCTTGACGAGTCGTTTGAGCAGGTATTTGTGTCGTGTCGCGTGCTTCGCACGCGGGTTGACCATTGCGGCATCGCCGAGTTCTTCGTGCGGCTTGCCGTTTGGCGCCTTCTTGCCCGCCTCCACCGCCTGGCAGGCAACATCGAGCGGGAGGCCGAGGCGGCGCTGAACTGTAATGCGCATCGCCCACGTCTCCATCTTCATATCATCCCGCATGGGGATCGCATTCAGGAAGGCGCCAGCCCCCTCCTGGCTGACTGCGACGAACCGAATCGCCTAGAGCTCTACAGCTCTACAGCGCTCCAGGGCGCTCTACATCTCTACAGCTCTACAGCGCTCTACACTCTACATCCTCTACACCCTCGTCCCTCCCTCAGGTCCTTCTATGGCATCTGTGCCCCGTTCGTGCCGCGTCCTCTGCCCTGGAAAGAAAAGAAACATCGCCGAAGGCAGATTCATTTCATCTACATAAGGCGATATATACGATGCGGGCGTTTTTCTTTCGCGATCACAGCTCGCTTAGTGCTCGCGCTCCCTGCTCCACCTCGCTTGATAATCATCGGCCGACCTTCCTCATTTTTCTCTTTCGCGAGGAGCAAGAAGACGAGCAACATGGCTCCTCTTCGAGAGGCAACTTCGTTTTCTCTCGCGAGTCCCGGAGCTTTGCTGCTCGCGCTCTCAGCTCGCCTCGCTTGATAATGCTCGCCCTGCTCGCTGCGCCATCGACTCTTGGCGCGCACCGCTCGCCCCGCAGCCTCGCTCGCTCACCAGCGCGTCTTTTTTCCCGCCCTCCCACCCTCTCTTGCCTTTTTTTAGGCCTCGTCATCTCGACGCCGCTTCCGCTGTCGCGGCGCTGCGAGCTGCGGCTGCCGGCCATGTGCGACGCTGGCGAGGACGCCCCGGCGGCGGAGGAGGAGCCGCCCGCTGCGTCGGTGCTGGACGACCTCTCGGGCGTGCCGGCCGAGGTTCTGGACCCTAGAAGCGGAATACTGTTCTTGTACTCCAACTAGCGCTCGAGAGGACACGTATTCAGCTGTAGTCAGCCGCATTCAGCCGTAGTCACTGCAGTCGCCTCCCTCGTATTCACGCGGTGCTCTGAAGACTCTGCGCAATCCCGCCTTCCCGCCCTGATGTTGGTGTATTCGGCACGTAGGTTCTGGAGACGGTCAAGGGGCTCACTCTGCTGTGAACGGCGCCTCTTCACACCTGCAGCTGTGAACAGGTTCTGGAGACGGTCAAGGGGCTCACTCTGCTCGAGGCGGCGGCCTTGATCAAGGAGGTGGACGCCACGTTCAAGGTGGGAGACTACAAGGAGGAGGACGAGGAGGCGGCGGAGCCCGTGGCGGCCGAATAGGGCGATACACATAGGGCACCACCAACGCGGCGGACGGCAGAGTCCCTCTCACACGTGCTCCTCGCCGCCGCCGGTATGGTGAGCACGCGATACACAGAGCGTGTCAGCACCGCGCGTGAGCTGCTGCTGCTTGGAAGTGGCGCTGGCGGCACTCGTGTTGCGTCTCCTTTTTGCCTTTTGATGTATTCTACGGCTGTACCGTGTACGGCTCTACACAGTGCGCTGTGCGGCAGATCAGCACCGCTTTTGAGTGGGGAGCGGATACGCACAGTGAGCACTCGCCGGCCGCCGCGCGCGCGCCGCCCCGAAAGACGAGCAGCAGGCCGCCGCGCGCCCCGGCGCGCGAGACCCCTGGATGTGAGGTTGCACACTGGCGGGGCTCCGTCCCCGTCTTCCGCGGTACTAAAAATCCCTTGCTCCAAGCGCTTGCGCTTCGGCGGTAGTGATCTAATCACCCGAATTCACGTTCGGATCGCTCCTCATCGCAAACCCTGTCAGTTCACCTACGGGGTATGTTCGTAAGAGCTACATACATCGAAAAAGCTGGCTTTCCTTTTGCTGAAAGCATTGCCCTTGCCCCCCCCCCCCCCACCCCCCCCACCCCACCCCCACCCCCACCCACCCACACACACACACACACACCCACCCCACCCCACCCGCCCCACCCCCACGCCGCCACCCCGCGTAATATCCGAGAAGGGCTTGCTCGTGTGCCGCCAACGTGTGCCGCCAACGCGCCGCTCATCGCCTCCCTACAAGCATCGGACGGTGCTGTCAAAGCTGCCACCTCGTCATGTCCTTTCGCCGCCTCTCGCGGCTGGCCGCTCCGGTCAGCGCGGGCGCGGTGTTGCTCGCCCGCGCCGCTGCACCGCCGCCCGAGCTGGCCGAGTGCTCGTATGATGTGCGGAGGCAAGGAGTGTCCAGCGGGATGCACATCGAGCTCCAGAAGCTGCGGCCGCGGGAGGAGCAACTGCGGCGCAAGTGGGAGGAGGACGAGGCTGGCTTCCACAAGCTCCCGCCACGGGCATGGCCTCCGGTCCAACCAAAGCCAGAGGAGCTGCCGGCGCTGCAGGAGGCGGCGGCGGCGGCGGACGCGCCGCCGCAGGCACAGTTCGACCTCGCGACGTGCCTCACGTTCAACAACTTGGACCCCGTGGACGGCTTACGCCGCTACCGCGAGCTGGCTAAGAGCGGGGCAGGTCAGAACGGACAACAAGCGAACCACGCCTCATTCCTTCGTGATTTGTTGGTGATGGCAGAGAGCGAGGCACGTCACACCCTGAGACGACACCCACACTCGCACACTCACGCACACACAGCGGGGAGCGGGCGTGGTTGCGGCGGCCACCGTGAGGGATGAGCTAACCAGTCCCAGTGATTGGACAACCAATATGCGCAGGTCCGGTGCGGCCGAGGACACCAGCGCTGAGTCAAGAATGAGTCAAGAACCAATACGTGTGCTGCGCCGTAGGGTCGCTGCGGCAGGACGCGGCGGTTGCGGTGGCGACGGTGCTGCTCGAGGGCATCGGGAGGGACCGCAGAACTGCCGAGTTCATGTTGTTTACGCGTGGCACGTCCCGTCCTCACCCCCTACCCTACCCGTTAGGACCTCGAGGAGGAGAGCACTGCAGAGGGGGTGTCGCTGCTGCAGGAGGTGGCCGCGGCGGGGCACGCGCAGGCGCTGTACGAGGTCGGCGTGCTGCACTGCTTGGGCAGCGTGTGCCACCCCGGCATGACGGAGGGTGGTCGAGGAATAGGTCGGCGTGCTGCACTACTTGGGCAGCGTGCCGCAGCTGCTCGCGGAGGACTACGGCAGGGCATACGCGTGCTTTGAGGCGGCGGCGGCGCAACAGCACATGTCGGCCAACTTCATGCAGGCCGAGCTGCTCATCGAAGGGATGGGCGTCGAGAGTGACGTCGCCGCGGCGGTGCCGCTCCTTGTCGCTGCGGCGGAGAGAGGCCATCGCATGGCGCGGCAGTACTTGCGCGACTTTTGGGACGCGGATGCGGCGCAGTCGGGCGTCGCGCCGGGAGGGAGCTCAATGGAGCGGGCCAGGGTGTTTGCGCAGCAGCTGCCGCAGGTGCCGCTCGGTGGGTCGGAGCACTTTTCGGTCTTCCGCGGCGACGGCGCGCAGAGCAGCCTGGCGGAGCTGCTGGCAGAGGCGGCGTCGAGCGACGTCGTGCTGCTCGGGGAGTGCCACGACGACCCCGTCGCGCACCACCTCGAGGCGTTCCTCCTCATCTCGCTGGCCGCCGTGCGGCCTGAGGTCGTCCTCTCGCTTGAGATGTTCACGCCTTAATTATTAATTAATCAGCAATTAATTAATTAATTAGGTCGTCCTCTCGCTTGAGATGTTCGAGCGCGACGTGCAGCTCGTGCTGGACGAGTACTTGGCCGGCGCGATCCGCGAGAAGGACATGCTGCAGGACAGTTACTTCGTTACTTAGTTGCTTAGTTACTGAGTCAGTCCACTACTTAATTAGAAGGACATGCTGCAGGACAGTTACTTCGTTACTTAGTTGCTTAGTACCTTAGTTACTTAGTCAGTCCACTACTTAATTAGAAGGGCATGCTGCAGGACGCGCGCCCGTGGACAAACTACCGCTCCGACTACCGCCCGCTCGTCGAGTTCGCAAAGGTGTGCCGCCTATTCACAGCAGTGGGTGTGAATAGACGCCGTTCACACCTCCCTGAGTTCGCAAAGGTGTGCCGCCTCCCGGTGTGAACAGAGAGGTGTGAACAGGGAGGTGTGAACAGCGCCTATTCGCAAAGGCGTGCCGCCTCCCGGTGGTCGCCGCCAACGCGCCTCGGAGATACGTCGGCGCGGTCGGTCGGCGGAAAGAGGCGCTGCACGAGGACTTTGCGGCGGTCGAGGCGTGGCCGCAGCAGGTGGCGCCGTTTCTGCCGCCGCTGCCGCTGCCGGCGCCGTCGCAGGTGTACATGCAGCACTTAATGGCGGACCCGGAGGTGCTCGGCACGGCGGTAATTAATTAATTAATTAATTAATTAATTAATGGCGGACCCGGAGGTGCTCGGCACGGCGGTCGGCCGCACGGACCCGGAGCTGGTGGCGGAGGCGGGTGGCGATCTGGGCCGCGAGATAACCGCCCGAGGATCGGTCGGCTCACCGGCCCTGACGGAGCAGTCGACGACAGAGAGGCGGCTTGGGTAGGGGGTGGGGATGGGAATAAGGGGGGGAAGGGTAAAGGGTCGCGCTCCTCACGTCGGCCTCAGTTCGCTAGCGTCGATGCATTGAGTGCTTGTCCTCAGGCGGCAGGGCGAGTGTCCGTACCTCGGCGTCAGCGGGCGGGACGGGCTGCTCGCGCCGGTGCTGCTCTGGGACGCGACTATGGCCCTCTCCATCGCCCGGGCACTGCAGGCGAGACTCCCGAGGCGCTGGTGGTGCATCATCATCTGGTTCTGAGTGGCTGCTCCGCTGGCTGCAGGCGAGGCCCGAGGCGCTGGTGGTGCATGTGTGCGGCTATTTCCACTGCGAGAAGCACGTCGGCATCGCCGAGATGCTCTCCGCGTACGCGCCTCAGCCGCCGTCGACTCTCGTGGTTGCGATGCACCCCGAGGCCGAGTGCCACGCCTCAATTATTAATTAATCAGCACTTAATTAATTATTAAGGTTGCGATGTACCCCGAGGCCGAGTGCCACGCCTTAATTAATAATTAATCAGCACTTAATTAATTATTAAGGTTGCGATGTACCCCGAGGCCGAGTGCCACGCCTTTCGACCGCAGCACAAAGGCGCCGCCGACTTCGTCATCCTCACGGACGCATCCCTCCCGCGCTCGTACGACCACTCGCCGCACGAGGAGTGATCTCGCGCGATCTCGCGCCATCTCGCGCCGTCTCGCGCCGTCTCGCGCCATCTCGCGCCATCTCGCGCCATCTCGCGCCGTTTCCCCGCACAGAGGTGTGAGACGGTTCCGCGACATTTCCGCGGTGCCTCCGTGAGCGTGACTGCGTGCGGCCGCGGCTTGGCGAGGGAGAGGGAGAGGGAGAGGGAGGGAGGGGGGGGGGGGGCGGAGAGCCGATGCGGCGGCGCAGGCCGGCGACGTCGCAGCCGCCGGGACGGCGGCGGTGGGGCGCCTCTAGGTCGGAGGGGTCGGTGAAGTGCTTTCCAGTGTGTCGCAGATGGCTGATGGTGTCACAAGCGTCAAGCCGCACATGTGTGACTCAAGTCGAAAAAAGGAAAAAAGCTGCCGCGGGTGCGGCATCGCAAGTTAGTACAAGAGGAACAGATACTGCGCGCCCCAGCCCGCGCGGCGCCGGGGCGCCGCGTGCGCTAGTCGTCCTCCTTTGGAGGCGGCGGCCCGCAAGGTTGTATCATCTTTTGCAGCGACGAGAACTTGACGCGGCCAACCGCCTCGTTCTCAGCGACGGCGAAGAAGGAGGAGAGGGAGTCGAAGCCGACGTAGAGGGCGTGCGAGTCGCGGTGCTGGTTCACGGCCCACTCGCTGCGGGCGACGGGCGGCGGAGCGGTCAGGTTGCGCGGAGTGGCGAAGCACACGCAGCGCGCAGCGCGCGGGCGGCGGAGGCGGGACGGTGCACAATTTTGTGGAGTCGGCGTGGCCCGTCCCGACGTACTTCGCCTGCAGGTGCTCGAGCTGGGAGTGCACGGAGAAGCGCTCCTGGCTAGTCATTGCCCTCCGGGGCGTCGAGGAGAGATCAGGAGAGCGCCGAGGCCGCCTCCAAGGCTGTTTTCTTCTGGCTGAGGAAAAGAATTTAAACAAAAGAATTCATAGATGCAAATAACGCCGCCGGCGCGCCCAACAGCCCCCAGTGCACAGCCGCAAGCGAAAGTGGAGCCAGCCGCAAGTGGAGCCTGCGCTGCGCGCGCGCCCTCGGCAATCGGATGGAGTGCTCGTGTGAGCTCCGCTGCCTCCTCTGTCCCTACATGCTCGCCCGCTCCTCCATCGAGACCGTGGGCTTCGGGGCGCGAGGCGGCCGGTGCTCCCCTTCCACCTCCACCTGGCGGCCACACAGGCAGCGGCGTTGCTCACGGGCGGGGCCGCCGTCCACGCCCCGCTCCCTCAAGCCGCCGCACTCCATCTCGGCTGGTCTCGGCTAGGTCTGGCACCTTATCGGTACTGCGCCGCTGCGAGCCGCGCACCGAGCCGCGCACTGAGCCGTGGTACGGCTCCGCCGCCTTCGCCTTTGAACGCTCGAGCGAGTCGAGAAAGCCGCCTGTGTCCACGCGCTTTGAGTGAGTGCGTGGCGGGCAGCCGGAGGCCCCGCCCTACTAGGCGTCGCCTTGCGACGCGTAGAGGTCGGCCCTTGGCGCCGGTGTCTGGTAAGAGGAGCGACCCTCCCCTCGACAGCAGCACCACCAGGCGAGGGCGGCGCCAAGAATGAGCGAGATGCCGCCTGTTTACAGCCCGGCATGTACAGACTCGGGATGCGGGTGAGCCTGTGTGCTCTGGTGCGCGCCGACAGCGGCTGCCGCGATGATGATCCAGAGGGTCGGCCCCTGCGGCACGATATATGGGGAGATATGGGGAGATATGGGGAGATATGGGGAGGGTCGGCCCCTGTGGCGTGGTACAGAGCCGAGAGTGTGAGTAGACAGGGTCCACCTCAGCCGCTGTTGGCAAGAGGGCGGGCGGCTGGGCTGTCTGTCTAGCCTCCCTCTCCCCGGCACGGCCGCTCGCCTGCAGCCACCCGCCGTCCTCTTCCGGCGGCGAGGATGGCGGCGGTGGCGAGGGTGGCACCTCCGAAACCTCCACGTTGGGCACCTCGTCCACGCGGTGGCCGTAAAAGTCACTCGCCTTCTCCCGAAGGGACGCGTCAATCGCGCGCCCGGGCGTGGTCTAGGGCTTGTCGCTCGCCTTTTGCGGCGTGTCGAGTTGGGCTTCGATGGCGCCCTCCACGTCCAATGCAACCTGCAGAATCCAGGCGATCGGCGTCTTGTCGGCTCGTGAGGCCCCACCTCCTCTACCGTTTCTGCCACCGCTGAGATCTCAAAGACGCCTCGGCTACAGCTCCGGGCTACGCGTGTCTCCTTGCTGTTTGGCGTCGCGATGCTCGCCACCATTCGCGCCGTCCGCGCCGGGTCGTCCGGGCACTCGGGAGAGTCGGCGAAGCAGTAGACGCCGTCTCCATCGGTATTACCGCAAGTGGCCTCGTCGGCGCACGGCATGCAAGCGTTGGCCGGCGCATCGATGCTGCATGTTCCCTGGTCTGTTCTCGGCTTGCCCGCCGCCCGCAGCGCCTTCTGAGCGACGGTGGCGAGCGAGCGTCGCCGCCGCCGCTGAGGGTCCACAAAGCACGTGAGCTCGGCGTCGCACGAGGAGGAGTCCCATGCGTTTGTGAGGTCGCAGAGCGCAGACGGAGCGTCGGCGAGGCCACTCAGGGCGGAATCTGAGCGGCAGAGAGACGGGTTCAGCGGCCCCGCCGCTTAGCAGGAGGGCAGCCGCGGCTGGCCCTGTGCACCGTCGCAATCCTCGTCGAGCGGGAAGGACTGTGTCACCTGTTCACAACTGCAGGCGTGAAGAGACACTGCCCCCACACCTCTCCACGGGTGCATGCGCCGCCTTCACTATCATCGGCACCTCCTCTGGGCAAAAGCACGGCTTGCCTGCTCACGGGCGGACGCGTCAAGGGGCACTGCCCACCGCGCCGCTGGCGCACGGGCGCACGGCTCGCCGAGATCGACGTCGCCGCACTGGAACGGATCTCCGCCGGTTACGCAGGGCCAGACCGGGTTGCTCGGGCAGGACTGAGGCGCCCAGCATGGCGGAGGCGGCGGAGGCGACACGGAGACGGGCGGCGCGGGCGCAAATATCTGCAGGTACTGCTCATACCTCTCCTTGCGCGTCTCCCACCCAGAGCCCTTCCACTCTCCTTCGTACGGCGCATCGCAGAGGCCATCCTTGATGCATGCCATCGCAGTGTCGAACGAATGGTCCAACAAGTACACGGCGTGCACCTTGAGCATCCAATACGCGATCGAGGCAGCCCAGTACGTCTTGCCGTCGTCGCAGATCGAGTCCGGATCTACGCGGCCGCCGGGGGAGCAGCACACCGGCAGGTTGGCGCAAGAGGGAGGTCGCGGGGGAGTAGCTGGCGCGGGAACGTGCGCAAGCGGGAGGACCAGGCACGCTGGGAGAGGACCAGGCGGGCGGGGCAGCGGAGCGCACCCGCGCATATGTCGATTTCCTGGCCAATTGCGGCCATTAGGATGTTGGCGTGGGCGTAGTTGCAGTTCCAACTCAGCTGCAGCGCACCGCGTCCGAACCAGCAGGATGTGCCCTCGAGAGGTCGACCATCCCAATCGACGCAGCTGAGACCGGAGGAGGAGCCTATGCGGCGTGACGGACCCGCATTCGCGGAGGTGCATTCCAGTCGCCGCAGCCGAGCGCTGGGCAAGGGTGCCGCACGCGTCCGCCGGTAGCGAGGTCGACCCGATGCTGAAGCTGTCGGCAGAGAGCGTCGGCACGCCGTTGCACGTCCCCCAGTTACTGTCAGCGTGGCGTCGTTTGCGCAACGGCCGGTGCGGCTCTAGAAGAGAAGAGAGCCTCTCAGGTTCGATGGCCCTCTCTAGAGGCTCCCAGAGCTATTGACGGGCGACTCGCTCTGTCTTGGTTGGTGCCTCGACTCACAGTTTGGCTCGCGTCTCAGCTTCGTATTTCGACGCGTCTCGTAGGCGAGGACGGAAATCTCAAGCTGTGGCAGTTGGGCGGTGGGTTGGTGGGACGGTTTGGCCACGGCACGTGGGACCTGAGTCGAGACGGCAGAGGAGGTGCCGCCACCGTCGTCACTGGAATCAGAGATGACGGGCGCGGATACGAGGTTGGTGAAGGGGGAATCGCCGGCACCGGCGAGGACTGCAGGTGGGGCGGCACCGGAACCGGAACCGGAGAGCGTTCTGGCGGGGATGGCGTCAGCAGCCTCTTCCTCACGCACGTCGGCGAGGACGCGGCCGACGAGATCAGGCTCGCAGCCAGAGAGGCCGGCGGGATACAGACTCCTCTTGTCGCTGAGAAGGAGCTTCCTCCGCCGGATTTCGCTGCCGAGACGGCAGTGATCGAGGTGACGCCTCTCTCGCACGGAGCCGCGTCCTGGAGGAGTCCGTTCCTCGTACAGGCCGGAGAGATGGCTGAGGCGGTGCTCAGCGCGCGGGGCGTTCCGAGGAGTCGCGGCGCGCACCTCAGGCGCCCCTCCTTCATTGTGCCGGTGCGCCACTGTCAACAGCATGCACTATTGATCAGCCTCCTCACCGTGCGTGCAGGACGCCCTTCACTGCTCACCTTCGAACAACCGAGCTGACGCCGCTTAGCTTTGAATCGCCGCGGCGCGGCCGGCGCAGCGGCAGCGCCGACCGAGGTGTAGCAGGATGAGCAGACACGCATACGACTCGCCCGGGATTGGCGCCACGAATTTCCACGTCGGGCAACGGGCGAGAGACATGTGCTCACGCGCTTGTCGCTTTGGCGCACGGCCTTGCGCGGGGGGCGACGTTGCTTGTTTAAATCTCATCAGCCGCGTGGCGCCGTGGGCGAAGGGCGTGGCGTGAGCGCGTGACACGTTTTGATAAAATCGCATAGCGCTCGGGTCGACATGAGGGCAGCGGCCAGGCGAGGCTTGTAGCGCAAGGCCGATTGCCGGGGACTGGCGCAAGCGCGCCATGTCCTTCCTCTCCGCCCTGCCTCTGTGTCTCATCCCTCGTTTGGCGCCCCCCACCCACCGCCCCGCCTCTCCCCTCCTCACGCGGCGTTGAATCGGTCATAGTCCGCGTCGTTCATAAAGTACTGGCCGAGGGAGCCGATGGCCGAGCGCCCCTCCAGCACCTGCGGCGAACTCAGCGCGGTGTCGTGAGCTATCTGTGCCTTCTCTCATTTCCCTCTCTTTCTTTCTGTGCAGCACACCTTTGCAACGGCGGGCAGCGCCTTGGTCCGGTCGAACCACGCCTGAGTCATGGAGCGGCGGTGATTGCCTAGGAGACCCGCCATCTCCAGAGATGGCCCCGAAGCGGGGGGGCGAGTCGCTCCTTGAGCCGCGGGGTGGCGTCGAGGGAGGCGGCCCCCGCCACAGCGGCGGTCTGGTAGAGCATGCCGAACCTAGAGATGGGGAGATAGGGGGGAGATCTGGGGGAGATCTGGGAGATGAGGCGCGTAGCCGGGCATCTCGTGCGTCGCGAACCTACGTGCTGAATACGCCAGACTTGGGGCGGGAAGGCGGCACTGCGCAGGGGACGCGGGGCCCCGTGCAACTCCGAGGGGGGTACGAACACAACGAGTACAGCAGAACACGGCTGAATACAGCAGAATACGTGCCCTCTCGACCGCCGGTTGGAGCACAAGAATACGTGCTCCGCTTCTAGGGGCCCGAGATGTGGGGAGATGTGGGGAGATGTGGGGAGATGTGGGTCTGTGCTCCGCTACTAGGGGCCCTAGGGGCCCGAGATGTGGGGAGATATGGGAGAGCTGGGTTGGCGAGGACGACGGCTTCTAAGGAAGCCGTCGTCTGCGCCTTGTCTGCCGTGTGAATCGTGCGTGTGCGTCCGGCTCTGGTTGTGAACTTCTAGCATGCCAGACAGGTACAGCTCGCCCGCCGTCTGACCGGTCGAGGTGAAGCCCAGCGGCGCCTATTATATTTATTATATTATATCATATTATATTATATTATATTGCCGGTCGAGGTGAAGCCCAGCGGCGCCGCGCACAGCGCCTCCAGCTTTGCGAGGTGGTCTGGCACCTGTGCAGAAGCGGGCGTGAACGCGGCCGGTTCCGACCTCTGTCCGCACCCGCGTCGCAGCGCCAGTGTGGCAAGGAGCCGTCTCGGAGAATCTCCGGCAATCTCGGGTGATCTCGGGCGGTCCGGCACCGTCGTGGCGATGAGGCCGCGAACCGCCGCCGCCTTGGCAGCGCGCACCTCGCGCGGCTTCCAGCGGGCCAGCTCCGCGCCGAGGAGGAGCGAGTAGAGGTCCTCGCCCTCCGCCAGGCACATCTGCGAGAGCGCAAAGTCGTCGTCGCCCGCGCCGTGCATCGAGGCGCGGTGCGCGATGTAGTTCGCGATCGCGACGCTCTGGCCGACCACGCGCCCGCCTGGCGTGCGCAGCATAGGGAGCTGCCCAAACGGCGAAGCGCCCGACGCCTTGATCGCGGGCCAGCTCTTTGGCCCTGCAGGCGACTTGTCGACCGTGAAGCCGGTCCACTCGAGCCCGCTCGCCTCGGCCAGAATCGCGAGCTGCAGGCCCTTGGCCTGGACCGGAAAGTAGATCAGCTCGCCGAGGGACATGTCCTGAGCGCAACACTGGAGCGCGCGAAAAGGAACCCGATAACGTTGAAAAAGAATTTTACAAAGCCCCGCGCACAACACTGGCCGCGAGGGGCGGTCGAGGCCTCCGTTCGGCTGATGCGCGGTTACAACCGCACGGGCGAGTGGCCAGAGCCCATCCTCACCAGCCCTGCCCCGCAGCGCGGCCGCTCGCCAAGCCCCGTCGATGAGTGGTCAGATGGTTATCCCCCACCTTAGGGGTAGACTATGCACGCGCGCACACATATGCGTGAGGGCGACGATGCCCGGGGTGGCCGCTCTCACGCGCAGCACTACAAAGTTGGAATCGTTGTCTCCCGGTGTTCCAGGCCGCTCTCTAAAGGCACACCCACTCCCACCGGGAACCCAAACTGACCCGCGCCCCCCCAATGACCCTGCGATCGTCTAACTAAGCACCGCTGCCGCTCCCAGCCAGCACACTGTGAGATAGCCAACACCGCCGCGCCGGAGATTGCGGATTACATAGTCATTCTTAAGTTTCGGTAAGTTTCTGCGTACGGCTTTAAAAATAGTATACTACACCACCTCTCTGGTAGAGGTTGCATACTGTACCCATTATTTATGACAGTTGGGCAGGCGCACCGGGACCGTGTGCGCGCTATAGGCTGCCGGCATTTCCAACTCGTACAAGTAAGAAATGGTTTATTTCGCTTTTCGGACTGGATCGAGGTCCGTCCGGCGGCGGCGGCTGCAAGGTACCGCTACCGGGGCTGTGTAGCCATGCAATGCCGCTTGGCGGGCACACTCGCCGATACGGGCACACTCGCCGATTATCGGCGAGTGTGCCCGCTATCGGCGAGTGTGCCCGCCGAGCGGCAGCAGCTGGCGTCGACGTGCTGGTACCCTTTCGGCTGCGCAGAAGTCAGGCGACGTGGGCCGCACATGTGGGTGGGTAGTAAGCGAAATTTTCCGGCTTTGCAGAGTAAATGCGCCTTGCGCGAAATTGCGCTAACGCAGCGAATTTTTTGAGCGGTGTCAAACGCGCGAGATCAGGCCCTTCCGACGGCAAATGTGCGAAAGGTCGATCCTAGTCGCAGTTCGGTTCAAGTTCGGACGAGAACGTTCACTTTTCGCATTTCGCACGTAATAACTATCCCCTGGGGCCTTCCCCGCGGCTCCCGCGGCCACAGACGGCTCAGCTATGATAGCTAACAAGCTGGCTGCCGCAGGAGCTGCCAGATTCGGTCGTACCAGTCGATGCCACGCGTGCCGAGGTGGCCTCCGCGGCCCTCTCGGCACAAGCACGCGTGGCATGGAGGCGCGTGCATATGCGACAAAGAGGCTGCCACCTAACCATGCCAGTGGCTGAGCCATGTGTGTATGAGCTAGTGGAAGTGGAGTCCTGCACGTCATACTGCATCAGTTGACCATGGTCTGGCAGCATGCTGGTGGATGAATTCACCAGCCTGCCAACGTCACGAGACAGGTGACCAGATCGACCAGATCAGCGCGCACGGCCGTCTCCAATGCATCGGCGGCCGCGGCTGAGGTCGACTAGCACGGCTGAGCACCGCCAGACCATTGGCCGCGCCCGCAGCCGGCGCGGGCATCGAGGTGGTTGTGCGCCTCGTGGACTGCAGTCCACGTCGCCTGACTTGTGGCGAGCAGAAGGTACCAGCACGTCGACGCCAGCTGCTGCCGCTTGGCGGGCACACTCACCAATAGGTGCTGAGTGTGCTCGCCAAGCGGCATTGCATGGCTACACAGCCCCGGTACCTTCTGCGCGCCGCAGTCGGACGGACTGCGATCCAGTCCGAGAATCATAAACCTTTTGTTACGCTTTTGACCGAACTGCGACTAGGATCGACCGAAACCGCCCTTGGGTGACGGGGTCTACGTAGGCTGAGGCCGTGTTGTGTGAGAGGTGGGGGGGGGGGGGTTCCGAGGAGTATATCATACCGGCGGCGCGAGGGCATAGATGTTATACGGCTTATACGGCTTTATGTTATTAATTGGCAGATTGAATTACAGCCAGTGAATTGGCGATGAGTATTAACAGTTTGGAAACCACCGGGGTCGTGCTCCCGATCAGTGTAGCAGACAAGGAAAAAATAGCCGTTTCAGACAGACCCGTGCTAAAAGTCGGGAACGGCGAATGATACCACGTTGTTCTTTTTAGATACTTGCTTGGGGCGCCGCCCCATAAAGGTATCTGCCGAGACCCGCTGGGTATCTTTTTCCGGTACCCGATTTTCATCACGCTCAAGTATCATCTCGAGATAGATACCATCACATCGGCTCTTGGAGGGAGGCTCCTAACGTCCCTGCCTGGCGTGATAATCGACACCGCTCGTCGTCCGCCGCAGTACCAGTAGTGACGAGCGAATTGCCTGCTATCCGTAGTGGCGTCCCGGCACCCTTGATGAGCGCGGGGAACCGGCAGCCCGCGGCGAGGCATGCGTCGCGAGGGACCGGGCGACGCAGAAACCTGGAGAGGCGCGACCAGGACTCGTTGGCGGAGAGCGCGGTGATGTCGATCTCGAGCAGGCGCGAGGCGGGCACGAGGGAGCGCACGAGCGCATTGTGCGCCTCAAATGCAAGCCGGACCGTATCGGAGTCGGCGCCGCCGCCGCTCCTGAGCAAGTTGAGCTCCTTCTGCCGAGCCTTGGCGGAAGCATCACACGCGGGGTTCAGAAGCTCCCAGAGCGGTACGTCCCTGTCCACCCCCCCTTGCCAAACGTCGGGCGGATCCGCTGCCCGCAAACTCGTATCGTTCACGGCCACCGATTGCTCATACGACCCCCTGTGGTGGCGTGAGCGAGAGGCGAACCAGGCGGCGGCTGGACGAACAGTGAGGACGACGCGCGCAGTTGGTCCATACGCTCGCCAAAGGTACGGGAAAAAGTTGGGCACGGGCGTGTCGAAGACGGCATCCAGCCCGTCGAAGACCCGGAAGAGCGCCGGGTCCTTTGTCTCCTGTGCGAGGTATTTGCATAGCCGGCCCTGCAGCAGATTGTGCATCTCGGAGCAGAAGGAAAGGGGGCAGTTCACGCCGGCCGATGCATTGTAGTAATGAGAGCAGTGGCCGGTTGTGAGCCCAAATTGTTTCATGGCCGTCGCGAGCGCTCTCGTCGCGGTCGAGCCCCAGCCAGCACCGATCACAAGCGGCTCGACCTGCTGCGCCTCAGTGCCAGGATCATCTGACGTAGCAGCGCGATGCTGGACCTGCCCTGCGCCCAACAAATCCAGCTCAGTCGCACCTTTGACTTCGTTCGCCACTCCCCCGATGGTCGGCACGTACAGCTCGGGTCGCGGCGCGCACTGCGGGTTCGCCTCCGCGTGGGTCGCGAGCTTCTCGAGCACCGTCGCCTTGATGCGGCTGATGCGTTGCTTGAAGAGGCTCACCGCCTTCCGCGTGCGGCTAGCCGCAGGCAGGGCCGCGAGCTCTGCCGCGTACTCCGCAGTGCCGGCGGGCCAGTAGGCGGCGACGAGGAGGCGGCGCGCGCTCGTGGCGATGTGCTCGCACTCCTCGCTGTGGTCGACGCAGAAGCGCGCCCCCCGGATGATGTCTGATACGTTCGCGAGATCGACCGGAATGAAGTGCTCCCACGGGCGGGCGAGGCTGGTCGTCCACGTGACCGCCGTCTGCGTGGCCTCCATCAGCAGCGTGCAGCCGCTTGCCATCGCCCAGACGGACGCAGAAGCGGCGCCATTGCCGGGCAGGATCAGCAGCATCTGATAGCGCTGCGCCTGCTGTACGGCCGTGAGATACTGGTCGAACTTGACGCTACGCAGGCCATCCCCGGTTTTGTTGTGTGGCGCAAGATCGTGCAGGCCAGTGTCGAAGAGGGAGCCACCGTGTGCACGCAGCGCACTCACCACATCAAGGCGCGAGGTGCCGTCAGTGCGACCAAGGCCTGTGGACAGGCTGCCGCGCCACACCACCACGGGCCGTCGCTGCGACCACGGCACGGCGACGCTGAGCAGCTCGGGCCAGAGCCTCGCCACATCCTGTTCGAGCATCCGATACATCGGCCAGACCACCACGTTAGGGCTCGAAGCGTCGCGGCAGCTCATGATCGCAATTTGGGGAGAGGGAGTGCAGCGGTCGCCGTCCATCACAACAACGGGTCTCTCACGTGCGCGGCTGCTGAGCAAAGGCAGCGTGTCGTAGAACTTTGCGCTCGTGTTCCGCAGCACCGACTGTCTGGAGACGGCTCTGCTCATGTTGTTTATCATGTACGTGCCGTTCGGAAACACCAGGAAGTCTCTGCCTTTAATGTTGCGTTCCGTGTGGCTGCACGAAGTGGTGAGTGCGCGGCCGATCCAAGCGTCAGCGACATCCGAAACTCGCAGCATCGTCGGGGCTGTCATCAAGCCGTGTGGTTTTGTGTTACTCGCCTGCCCACTGATAGGGCACTCGGAGGTCAGCGGGTAGCGTTAGGGCAGAGTGTGGTCGTCGGTGAGGGCGACTGCGGATGTGATGGGCGTCTTAGAAGTTGCGGATGTGTTGTGCTCGGGACAGCGCGCGTCCTGGTGTGTACTTGTTACGTGAAAACCCGCTGGGACCCGGACGCCAGCACACACGGCTAGATTTCATGGCGGGCCGCCTAGGCCCTGGGGTCGGAGGCTAAGCCGGCGGCCCCGGTTCAACTACTTCATATTCAAGCCGGCGGCCCCGGAATCCGATGTTTTCTTGTGTCAGGGACGTACAGGGACCTTCAGGGGCGTTGAAAAAGGTCGTCAAATCTCGATAATTTCATTTTGCCGTTACGACCGTTACACCGACCGTTACACCGACCGTTACGACAGTTACGGACGTGACACGTGTCCACGCTCCCGGTTAGGGCGGCTAAGTCGGGGCCGCCGCCGCGTTTAGGACGGCTAAGTTCGAGGCCCTCTCGTTAGAGCGGTTACGCCGAGGCCGATCCAGACAAAGAAGGCGGCGGCTGACTGTCAGCGATGGCAAAGCACTCGCGCCGCCGCCGCAGACGGAGCTGCAGGTGTGTGTGTGCGCCGCAGCCAGCGCCGGGCAGTGCGACACACCCCGCGGCGCATTCTGCAACGCCCCTAGGGCGTAGGCCTGCGACGCTAACGTCCGTACCCGGCCCTCCCGGCCCGTCTCTTGTCTGCTCTTTGCTTGCGTGTGTGCCCGTGCCTGGTTTCGTTTAATTTCTTTTTTTGAGAGCGCCTTCGTTGTTAATAGTACAAACCCAATGGTCCTCTGCGAGCGGTCCTTCGTTGCAGTCGCACACACGCACGCGCCACATTTCTTTTCACACATACAAACTCACAAGCAAGGCTCACACGCCGTGCCGAAATGCGCGCCATCATGGCGCATGCGCAGGTGCTCGTCGCGGCTGCAGCCGCCGCACGCTCCGTGGAACGCGACGCCGCGCC
Organism: Emiliania huxleyi CCMP1516; assembly: GCF_000372725.1. Classification (NCBI taxonomy): domain Eukaryota; phylum Haptophyta; order Isochrysidales; family Noelaerhabdaceae; genus Emiliania; species Emiliania huxleyi. Next base: position 145,654 of record NW_005195017.1, read on the forward strand.
ATCGACGGCGCTCATGATGGTGAGTGTGTGTGCGCCGCACCTTGTGCCGTGCCCTGCCTCACGCGAGATGCCCCCGTTCGCTGCGCGTGTGCGCCCATTGCAGGCGGACGAGGGCGCCGGGTTCAGCGTCGCGGCCAGCTCGACCGCCCTCGTCGCCGTCGGCGCGGCGGCCGCAGCGCCCAAGGTGCGCGCCACGCTTGTGCAGAGCCGCCCTTGCCGCACCGGCCCGCGCACCGGCCCTCGAAAGCTAGCTCAAAAGCTCAATCCTCTCCGCACCCGCGCGCGCGCAGGCCCCCGATGACGCGAGCGCCGACGACGAGGCGGTGCGCGCGCTCCTCGGTACGCAATTTGAGCGCGGCGACGCGGAGGACTACGTGCAGCTCAAGGACGTGGCGGCGCTGCTCGAGGCGCACCATCCCGACTGCCACGCGCGGCTGTACCTCAAGACGGGCACGCGCGTGCCGAGCAACGAGGCCCTGGCGGCGACGGTGTCGCGTGTGCTCGGCCGTAAGGTGCGCAACGAGCAGGTGACCTTGCCGGGCCAGGTGAAGGCGCGGGGCCCGATCCGGGGCTTTCGCAAGGTGTGTGGCCGACCCTGAGGCTACCCCGAGGCTACCCCGAGGCTACCCCGAGGCTACCCCGAGGTTTCGCCCCGTGGCGTCGGCCGGTGACGCTCCCAGTGCAGCTCTCCACGTGCTGAGCGCTCTGTTGTGTGCGTACGTGTGCGCCAGGTCGTCGCAGCCGCAGACGAAGCCGACGGAGCAGGCGGCGAGCCACGCGCGGCCAAGGCGCCGCGGCTCGACCCCGCCGTGGAGCTGGAGGCGCTCCGCCGGCGCGTGCACGCGCTCGAGCACGAGAACGAGCGGCTGCGCGGCGCGGCGGCGGGGGTGCTGGATGCGGCAGCGGCGGCGCGGAGCTCGCCCTCGAGCAGCGAGGGCACGGTCGACGCGCCGCGGCCGCTGCGCGGGCACGGCCTGCGCGGTGCGCAGATCCGCTGCCGGCCCTCGCACGACGTCGGCACGATCGTCGCACGATGCGAGGCCTTTGACCCGATCGGCGAGGCGTACGCGCTGGTCGACGCGCGCGGGCGCCGCCACTCGGTGCGCCTGCACGGCCCGGGCAGCCTGCGCTTCGAGCTCGTTGCCGCGGCGCCGCGCTTTCGCATGCAGCGGGCCGTCGCGTGCAGCCTCTGTGAGGACGCCGGCGCGACGTGGCGCACCGCGTGCTGTCGACACGCCATCTGCGGGGCGTGCCTCGACGGCATCGAGAGGCAGCGCGCCGAGTTTGACCGCTCGGTCGCCATCGCGCCGCCGCCGAGTGGCCGAGCGTGCCCCTTTTGCGGTCAGGTCGACGAGGGGGGGATTTTTCAATCCAGGAGGGGCCTCAGTGGGGTGCAACAGGAAAGGGTATCCGCCGATCCATGCACCCCTCCTCATAGGACACCCTCCCAGACTCTTTCCCTGGGACGTGGGCCGGAGACAGTAAGCTTAGAGGTACATAAAATCAAATACTACTCATCACGCGATTCGCAACTCCGTGCATAATTTGGCTGTCGAGGATGCGGAGGTCGAGTCGATTTTTGTTAGAAGTAGGCCACTCAACTAAGGTATATCGACCTTCGAGCAAACGTCCCGCCATGTTGCGTTGGCCCGAAGAAAAGCGCGAAGGGCGAAAGTGGGTCGAACAGAACCTCCCTCCACAACCGTCGCCCACGTGAAAAACCGATCTTCCAGAGCGCAGAGGAGCGAGAGAAAGCCCTCGCCGTCTGAAGTTTAACGAGGGACTGGCATCGGTCACAAATCACTATGCACCCCTCGGCAATGCGCATCGCGTCCAAAGTACCTCGTGCACGCCCGGGTCCTTTTCGATTACCCCAGCTTTGTAGTGATTCGCGACGATTCGTGCGACTCTGTGCTGTACAAGGCCGGTGCTACGCTGGATGAACACGAGCACAAACGTCCAGAGAACGCCTGGGATAGGCATGGTGTGATGGGCACATATGACTTCGACACGAGGAGACTGCGCACGCTTCTTTTACAGCGCGGCTGCACGGTTGAATCGATCCAGCCGGTGAAAGATGGGCCGCACGGATTACGAGTCATCTTCATCAAGAAGGCCACACCTGCGATGCATGTGTAGCAATTGCGCGATCAATGAGGACCTGGCCATGCAAATCTTTCCGATCGGATAGGCCTGGCACGCATGTGTATGTGGTCATTGTGGACGTATCAAGGCGCACCTCGACTCCACGAAGGGCATGCATGGGCTCTCGCATTCAGGCACGCCCTCAGGCGGGCCTCGGACGTGTGCCCATGTCCATGGCACTATGTAGATTGAACGGCGTCCTACATTCTATGAGAGATCTCTTCCATTATGGACAGAAGAGCCTGAGCTCTGGATAGACGTCTCGAGTGGTACTGTAGGCGTCCGAATTCGCTTGCAGTTGGATCCCTCGGAGGGTTGCGTCATTTTGTGGTCGCGCCAATGAATAGCCCCTGATGGTGATCTTGGGACGATTACCACACACTAAACCGACTGTACCACGAGCAAGTAGCATGTTGAGATGTCTCCAGCGCACCAAAGATGAGCTTCTAACTCCACGCGGGCATACCCGAGAAATGATCAAAAGACGTTACAATCAGTAACCAGCCTCCGGCGGGGCCCCCCGCTACCATCCAAACCCGAGTACCGGTCTACTAATCATACATAGAGGCTCAAGTGTGACATAAGTCCACACACATTACGACATACACATGCACAAAGCAAACTCTCACGACACACGGCAACCGGGTGGAGCGGCGGCGGCGGCGGCAGCAGCACGCGCGGGCGGACGGATTCGGACGGGGCGGAGCAGCAGCCGCCCAGGCGGCCGCTGCTCTGTCTGCCAGAGCGCGCCGTCTGCCTGCGCAGCTCGAGCGCGGTCAGGTGCAGCGAAGCGTGGCGGCGCGGGGAAGCGCGGCGCGGTGGTGGCGGCGGCGGCGGCAGCGGCACGCGCGGGCGGACGGATTCGGACGGGGCGGAGCAGCGACCACCTAGGCGGCCGCTGCTCTGTCTGCCAGAGCGCGCCGTCTGTGCGCAGCTCGAGCGCGGTCAGGTGCACAGGGAAGCGTGGCGGCGCGGGGAAACGCGGCGGCTCGAGCGCGGTCAGGTGCACAGGGAAGCGTGGCGGCGCGGGGAAACGCGGCGGCGGTGGCGAGCAGGCGAGCGGCCCGCGCGCGGCGAGGCGGACAGATGATCGGCAGGCGGGTGATGGGCCGGAGAGTGACCGCGCCCAGCGATCGGAGAAGACGAGCCGGTCGTCGCTCGGCCGCAGCTGACCTCGAAGGCGTGCGGAGCGCGACTGTCGGTGTCGGTGGGCGGCCGTCATGTGGCGAGGAGGGAGGGCGACAAGTGCGCGTCGTACGGGTCGCTCTTCATCGGCCAGTCGAGCGGCACTCAAGTCGAGACCGAGCATGGGCGACGAAAGCCGGTGAGGCCGGCGAGATTCGTTGCGAGATACGGTTCGCGCCCAAACAAGTTTGGACGCTCTGGGGACGCGCCAAAAAACCAACTCGCTGGAAAGGGGGCTACTGGGGCGGCCAATTCACACCTCGCGGGACTACTTATGTTTTCGTAAACGTAGTCGTGGCCCCCCGCTACGTCGCACGACTGCGACTGGGTAGCGGGGGGCTAAAATCACCAGACACTGCATCACCATCAGCCACGGGGTCCACGCGTGCCTCGCTACGTATACGGCCACGTGTATCATCCCCAAGCGGCTACTATCAGTCTGCCATGCCCATATGCAATACAGAAGCGTTTGACACGGCCTGTAATCCCAATAGTGGCCGTGGCTCACGCGAGACGTTACATATTCGCCGATTGCAGCAGCTGCGAGCGGTGTCGGGCGGTACGATCGCACTATCAAACGCACCCAATATCCCGTCCGTAGCCCCGCATATCTGTGCCAAACCATCGAGAAGTTACGACTTTGCATTTTTGCTGCAGCGCGCGGCCGCGGATGCGCCGGGCGAGGGCCACACGTGTGTCGTGCGCGCCAAGAGCGTCCCAGCGAGGCTCGGATCGACCCACGCGAGCTGCACGGGTCATATTCCGGTGGCGTGTGTGCTATAATTGGCAGCTTACATGATGTCAGACGTTACAAATTTACGACCACACACAGCTGCGGACTGCGGACGCGGGTCGCGGGGTGCGGGGGGTCCTGTCGGGCCCCGTCCCCCGTCCCCCGTAACCCCGTACGAGAGGTACGATCGCACTAGGGCCGTTGGCAGCCCGGAAACGGGACATGCCATTGATACCACCCTCACGATCACTAACCTGGTCGATCAGACGCACCCAATATCCCATCCGGGGCCAGAGCGGAGACCGGAGTGCACAGACTGAGTCCTGACCGGAGACGGGGAGAGCGGCCCGGCCGGCTGCCGGCGCGGGCTGCCCCGTGCCCGTGCCGCGAGAAAGGGGGAAGGTGTTTATAATAAATTCATTGATAGGCTACGTATGACCAGCGCGGGTGGGTCGTGTAGACACCACCCGCGCGGGCCCAAGTCGAGATTTTGAGGGTGGAGATGTGATGAGAGTGAGAGACGAATCACACTAACCCCCTCCCCCCCCCCCCCCCCCTCCGACGAAACGGCGGCTGTGGTGGCGGCTGAGCCTGCAACGCGCGGCTGCGGCAGGCGGCTGCGGCGGGCGGCTGCGGCGGCGGCGCGGCGGCTGCGGCGATCCGGCGGCGACGGTGATCCGGCGGCGGCGCGGCACGGCTCACGCGCGGCGGCATCGGCGGGGCGGCGACGAGGGCTGCGGCGGCAGCGGCGATGGCGGCGCCGAGGGTAGCTCGAGGGCGTCGAGGGCAGCGTCGAGGGCAGCGTCGAGGGCGGCGTCGAGGTTGGTGTCGGGGAGCGACGGTCGGGGGCAGCGGCGGAGGCCGCGACGCGTCGCAGCCGCCTGGCCCTTTCCATGTCCCTCCTCATCGCCTCCGTGGTGCCCATCTCGTCGTGCCGCACCCACGAGTCCTCCCAATCTCCCTCCCATTTGCACAGGTATTCCCACCAATGTGAAACCGGGCTTGAGCCGTCGTTTTCGTCTTGTCACTTTGTGTGGTTTCAGCATATGTGTACAGTGTACGTATTTTGTGTGGCACCACATAGTGTCCATACTCCATACAGCCCTCTAGTGGCGCGCGGCTATACACAACGCTCGACGTAAGCAACTTCAACGTCCGCCCCAGCACGCGCCAGCACGTCGCACCAAGCGACCTGTGAGTCGCTCAGGCGGTCATTCGGCCCCTTGACCTCCACGAAACGCGCGGCAGCCGACGGCCGGTCCGCGAGGAGCAGCAGGTCTGGCGCGCCATGGCTGAAGCCCCCGTAGTCGTCGGCGAGCGCGCGGCAAATGGCAGCGACAACCCGCCCGCCGAGCGCGGTGGCCGTCCACTGGAGCAGCGGCAGGTCCAAGCGCGACCAGTCGAGGCCGATGCACTCCTCGCCGTAGTGGGCTGCGTGGGCGGCGGCCAGGCGAGCCGAGAGAGAGAGGTGGGCTCGTGGCGAGGCGACAGGAGTGTCCTGGGGCACGGTCCCGTCAAGCTGCTCGTCGGGCGCCGCGCTCTCGATTCGCTTCAGCAGCGCGCCAACAATGTCAGCACGGCGGCTCGCAAAGGAGCCGCAACCGGAGAGCAGATCGTCGGGCGCGTCTGAGGAGCTCGAGCCAAAGGCGCCGGGGAGCGGTGCGAACAATGCGTCCCACATCAGCAGGGCGAACAGGGAGAGGAAGAGCGCGTTCTCGAGGTGCACTCCTTTTGACCAAGGAGTGCCGCCCGCGCCGGACAGGTAGTGCAGCCGCACGTACTCCTCCACGCCGCGCGCGATCGACCCGTCGGCCGCCCGCCAGCCCAGCCTCCGCCCCGCGTCGCCGCCATCCAGCACCTCGTCGCCGCGGAGGTGCACCTCCCGCGGCGCGGCGAGCGACGGGAGGGCGGGCCTCTTCCAGCGGCGGGGCGGCACGGCGAGCTTCTTGAGCACGCGGCGGACGGCCATCAGCTGCACGGCTCCCAGTTTTAACGCCTCTGTACTGCTCCCGCCGCCGCTCGACTCGAGGAGCGAAGCGACGCTTGCGCTCGAGAGGTGGCCGTTGGCATCCAGGTGCGAGGTGTGCGCAGCCTCGCACAACCGGCAAGCCCTTTCTTGCTGCCCGGCCCTGTCGAGGTCCTTGACGCACTGCACAAAAAGGGCCGCGCGCCACCGCTGCGGCATCATCGAGTGCCCGATCGTGTCGCACAGCGCGCGCGCCGACGCGCCGTGCTCGCCCTGCCGCCGAAGCTGCGCGCAGCCGGCGGCAATCACGCGCCCGAGCACCGCGCACCAGGCTGGGGAGCGCCCCTCGCCGCCGCCGAGCAGCAGCGAGCGCGCCTCTTCGAGCGCGACCAGCATCGCGGGTGCGTCGCCCGTCCCCGCGCCGCCCTCGCCGCAGCACGCAGCTTCGGCGCGCGCCGAGAGCTGCAGCGCGGCGGCGTAGCGGCGCAGCGCGAGCGGCGATGCGAAGCGGGGCGTGCGGGCCTCGGCTGCCGCCGCGAGCGCCGCCGCCGCGCCGAACCGCGCCGATGGGCTCAGGCCTGCGCCGCCGCGCAGCATGGCGGCCGCCTCGTCGGGCGCGTAGCCCGCCGCGCCGAAAAAGAGGATGCTGCCACGGTGCAGCGCGGCCGCGACGCTCGGCCTCATGCGGGCGCACGGGCAGAGGGCGCGAAGCAGCGGCGTCTTGAAGGCGTCGCCCCTCCGCCGGCCGAGGAGGGCGCAGAGCCGCTCCGCGAGAAGCTCGCGAGTGGCGGAGGCGGAGGCGGGAGGCGCGTCGAGGCGCACCTCCTCAAAGACGCGGCGCAGGGCGCGCGCCGACAGCTGCGAGAGGGGCGCGGCCAGCTGGGAAAGGGGCGTGGGCAGCGGAGAGCGCGCATCCAGCACCTCGATCAGGCCCGCCGCCGCCGCCGCCGCGGCCGCCGCCTCCGCCGCCCGAGCCGCCGCCGCGCGGGCGCAACTCTCGTCGCCTTCGCCCGCTGCTGCGTGCTCGCTGCCAGGGCGAAGCAGCAATTGCCACTCGCCCGGCGCGGCGAAGCAGCGCGCGACCGCATTGAGCGCCGCGGCGGGCGCGCCGTCGTCGTGGAGGGCGGCGATCGCCGCGACGAGGCGCACGTCAGCGGGATCGAGGAGCGCTCTCAGCCCCTCGCCAGGGTCGAGCAAGCCGCGGGCGACGGCGGCAATGGCGGCGCCGGGCGCCCTGCTCGCAGGCCCTGCACGCTCTCCCAGCCACGCATTTCGGCGGCGCGGGTCGCAGCTGAGGTTGCTTCCCGCGCCAGGATGCGTATCGCCGCCGAGCCGGCTGCTGTGCTGCGGCATGAAGGGCGCCCTTGCCAGCACGAGCGGCCGCGCCGGCGACGCGGAGGCCGGCGCGCCGGCGCCAAAGGCGCGGGCGATGGGCGTGCTGAGCAGCGGCGAGGCCGGCGAGCCAAAGCTGAGCCGCGGCGAGGCGGAAGAGCCAAAGCTCAGCGGAGGAGGCGCCGCCGGCACGGCAGCGGCCACAGAGGGCGGCCGTGGCTGCTCAGCAGTTGCGGAGGGCGGCCGTGGCTGCTCAGCAGTTGCGGAGGGCGGCCGTGGCTGCGGCGTGGCTGGCGGTGGCGCGGCTGCGCACCTGTCTAGGTGCTCGTTGATGAAGTGGAGCGCGACGGAGCGCTTGCAGCACGGGCACTCTGCAAAGCGGGAGCCGGAGGAGGAGGCGGCGGAGCTGTCGCGAGCGTTTGAGCCCTGCACATTTTCGCGCGAGTTAAATCCGTTAAAGGCCCACTCCACGCCCCCTTTCGCCTTTGAGCAAGTGTGCACACTTGGCCGCCGCTGCCTCCTGAGCACCCCCACGCCGGTTGGGGCTGCTCTCCGCCCACCAGCCGGCCACAGGCCGCCACCCTGGCCGGCCGGCGTCGAGAGAACGGCCAGACTCGACCGACCGGTGTCGCGCCGCTGCCTGCTTCTCGCGCCGCTGTAGCAGCGCCAGCGGCTCGGCCGCGCATCCTTCACACACGCCGCCACGACCAAGCTGAGCGGGCCCAGTGTCGAGGTCTGGTGCGAGCTGCATGTGAGGGGCGGCTTTGGCCACAGCAGGTCCACCAGACGGATCTCAAAGCTTGCCGTCGGCGTGCTGTCGTGGCGAGAGCCGAGACCGCTGCAGAGGAGCCGAGTGCAGTGACGATCCAGAGGCTACCAGGGCCACCAAGTGGTAGCCCTTGCCCATTCTGATCAGGGCTGTGCTTTGGTGGGGTTGTGTTTGAGCATGTGTGAAGTGGGAGTGCGTGCCGGCGGTGTCTGTGGGTGAAACGGGCGTGAGTGAGGCCGTAAGAGCCGTGGTATGAGCCAGAGTGGGCTTCATCACCCAAAATAAGGACGGTTTGGGACAGCTCAGACTTGGCACTGATGAGCCTGGGCCAGGAGGGCGACAGAGAAGGCGAGGTGGTGAGCTGGGAAGCCGCTTCATCGGCACCTGGACGTGTCGCGATGAACTGCCGAAAAGTACTATTTGCGGCTATTGCTCAAAACTTCGGGAGACAAGGCCTACATATTATGACTGAATCCTTGCGCCTGGTGCATGAGGGCTGCGGGTCGGGACATTTCACGGTCGGTGGCGCCGGTGTTGGCCTCCGGAAAGCCCTCGGAATCGCCTCGGATGGGGTCCACCGGAGACAATCTCGAGCCCTCTCCGTGGCATCACGAGCCGGTGTGAGCTTGCAGACCCAAGGTAAGTGCGGTCTGGGACGGCTTAGGCTTGCTACTGATGGGCCTGGGCCAGGAGGGCGACAGAGAAGGCGAGATGGTGAGCTGAGACGCTGGAGAGTCCGCGTGTGACCGTGTCG
>NW_005195017.1:154637-190060 GCF_000372725.1 Emiliania huxleyi CCMP1516
GCACGAAGGGTTATTTCGGGCTCGGAGGACGGCTACTAGCCTTCTCTGTCGCCCTCCTGGCCCAGGCCCATCAGTAGCAGGCCCAAGCTGTCCCGAACCGCACTTACCTTGGGTCTGCAAGCTCACACCGGCTCGTGATGCCACGGAGAGGGCTCGAGATTGTCTCCGGTGGACCCCATCCGAGGCGATTCCGAGGGCTTTCCGGAGGCCAACACCGGCGCCACCGACCGTGAAATGTCCCGACCCGCAGCCCCTATGCACCAGGCGCAAGGATTCAGTCATAATATGTAGGCCTTGTCTCCCGAAGTTTTGAGCAATAGCCGCAAATAGTACTTTTCGGCAGTTCATCGCGACACGTCCAGGTGCCGATGAAGCGGCTTCCCAGCTCACCACCTCGCCTTCTCTGTCGCCCTCCTGGCCCAGGCTCATCAGTGCCAAGTCTGAGCTGTCCCAAACCGTCCTTATTTTGGGTGATGAAGCTCACTCTGGCTCATACCACGGCTCTTACGGCCTCACACACGCCTATTTCACCCACAGACACCGCCGGCACGCACTCCCACTTCACACACGCTCAAGCACAACCCCATCAAAGCACAGCCCTGCTCATAATTGACAAGGGCTACCACTTGGTGGCCCTGGTAGCCTCTGGATCGTCACTGCACTCGGCTCCTCTGCAGCGGTCTCGGCTCTCGCCACGACAGCACGCCGACGGCAAGCTTTGAGATCCGTCTGGTGGACCTGCTGTGGCCAAAGCCGCCCCTCACATGCAGCTCGCACCAGACCTCGACACTGGGCCCGCTCAGCTTGGTCGTGGCGGCGTGTGTGAAGGATGCGCGGCCGAGCCGCTGGCGCTGCTACAGCGGCGCGAGAAGCAGGCAGCGGCGCGACACCCGGTCGGTCGAGTCTGGCCGTTCTCTCGACGCCGGCCGGTGAGACTGACGGCCTGTGGCCGGCTGGTGGGCGGAGAGCAGCCAGGAGGACTCCAGAGTAGCCAGCAACATGAAGCAACGGGAGAGCGCACAGCGAGCGCAAACACAGCTCTGAGAAGGGCGGGGAGTGCGCCTTTAAAATTGGCACGATTCTCTAGCCTCGCATGTCACTTCCTGTCGTCTGTTGTGTCGTTGTGCCCTTGTTTGTACTCTTGGCACCGTGGGGTGCTGGGGGGGGCGACAGGGAGGATGTGGCCTTGAGTTATGTGTGCGCCGACTCAGGGTGTGTGGCAGCCAGCTGGCTGTGTGTCTTGTGAGCTTGTTTGTGTCTGTGTGTCGCTCGTGCGTGTCGCCATCATCTGTCCAGCGTCCACCCATAAATAAACCAACAGCCAAACCGCCGGGAAGGCAGTGACTCAAAGAGGTCGAGCCGCACTAGTGGGGTGTCTCCGAGCTTGCTGGAGCTCTGATGGACGGCCCTGACTATCCCTGGCTAGAGACGACGACGACGATACAGTTCATGATAAACAAACTTTAGTTTGTGCTAGTGAACTGAGGAGAAGCGGGTCGAGCCTCGGCGCAGAGGGCAGCCTAGCGGGCGGGAACCCTACCCCGCGCCCGCCGCTGCCCGCCGCTTTGTGCGCGGGACCTCCGAGCGCCACGAGGCTCCTGACACACAGCTCCCGACTAGCGTCGGCTCCTGCTCAGACAGGCGCCAATCGACCAGTTCTCAAGCGACCCACCACCATCCCTCATCTACCGCCCGATCGAATCGCATTCGTCTCTTGCGAGTTCCTCTTGCTCCAAGAGGTTCCAGAGAACGGGGTAACTCTGAGCTCCCTCCGCGTACGCTACGCTCCCTTCGGAGAGAGCCCCAGAGTCTTCCGCGCTCCGGATCCTCTTTAGCCAACCTCTGAGAGTTTGAGTGACTGGCTAGAGACGACGACGACGATACAGTTCAGCCCTTACGCAGCTTTGTGCAGCGCAGCGCACGGGCCACGCCACACAAAGCCGACCCTCAGTCTGGCCAAGAGGCTGTCTGCGGAAGGCCTGGCAGCGCGTACTCGCCTCCTCCGCGGCCATGCCCTCCGCCCGGGCGAGCGAGGAACGGGGACACAAGCATTTTCACGGGTTTTTTTCTTTTTTCCGACGCGCTCTCGCGAGTGCCGATGCGCGGCAGCGCCAGCAGCACGCAGCCGCTTCGGCTGCCGCTCTGCCGGCGCGGGCCGCGCACGCTCTTTTTCGCACCGCAGCCTTCTCCGTTCCCGCGGCCAGCGCTTCGCGGCAGAAAATGCCAGCGCCGCTGTCGCTGTCATCGCGGAGACGGCTCTGCTCGGCGGCGACGGAGGCGCGAGTGCGACTGAACAACGCCTACTTTATGCTTGGCCTGGAGCCGGGCGCGACACGCAAGCAGGCGCGGCCAGACCGGCTCTCTCCTTATCCTCGCTGCCACGCACGCCACATGAGCGCTGCGATCCAGTCTCCAGTCCCTCCTTCCCGAGACCGCGGCGCGGAAGATTTGCTGGTGCGTGACCCCGCCCTGCCCGCCGCTCAGGTGAAGCTCGCCTATTACCGCCTCGCCAAGGAGACGCACCCGGACGTCATCGTCGGAGGCGCGGCCCTTCTTCCGACCGAGACACCTCTCAGACCTTCCGAGACACTTCCGAGACACCTCCGACACACCCCTCCGTGGCAATGCTCCCGAGACAACCCCTGCCGGCCGCTTTGAAGGGTCGGGGGGGCGTGGGGCTGTGTTCAGCAGACGGGCCACCATTGCTTGTTCATTGACCACGTTGTTTGGTGAGCAGGCGCCGCCCGAAAGGCAAACCGGGCCGTGGCGACAGGCGCTTCCAACAGAGCAGCAACCGGCCGGCGACCGGTTGCTCATGACTATACCTGCTGATGGCCATTTGTTAGGCGCGGTCAACAGAGCAGTGGTGCGAGACGAGCAGACGGGTGAGGGATGGAGCCGGGATGAGCCGAGACGTGGATAGGCCCGCGGCTGTGCCTTGCGTCTCTCTCTCTCTCTCACGGTTCCTGGAGGAGGAGGGGAGAGCCGACTCACATCTGTTGCTTCAGGCTTCCTGGACGAGGAGGGGGAGGCAGCCTCGCCCGCTTCCCGCGCACGGGCGATGGCGTGCGTACCGGCGGGCGCTCTCGCAGCTCTGGCCGTGTAGTTACGGATACGGTACAGCGGCGATGGCTGTGTAGTTACGGTACAGCGGCGATGGCTGTGTAGTTACGGTACAACGACTTGCAGGACACCGCAAGAGGAGGGCTGCCGCGTCTCAGCCACGCCCACGGTGCCGTGTGAGGACAACGCGTTCACTGCAGCAGGCTCACGTCAACATGATAGCGCTCTGACTCGATCGCCCATCGCACAGTGCACTGCTGCATCTGTGCAAAGGCGCGTTGCGCCTAGTCCAATTTTCGGCTGTGAGTCCTAACTGTGCGCACGCTGCTGCCTCGCAAGGCGTGCGCGCCTCCTCTGCGTCGGACGGCCGGCTACACCGGGAGGGAGGGAGGAGGGGGGAGTGGGGTTGCGTGTGGGGGAAAAGGGCAGTGATACGTTATCGCCGATGGATTGTGGGTGGTACTGCTGAGCAAGCAACAGGCTGGCGAGGTCTATAGCAGAGGTGTCGCTGAGGTGCCTTGGGGTGCTTACCGGTACGCAGCAAACGCGTCAGCCTCCGCCTTGCACACCTGTGGTGGCACGACCGGTCCGGTGTCGGCGTTGCTCCCACCGTTGAGCCCGAATTTGATGCTGGGCCGCTAGGCCAATTCAGAGACTAGTTGCCCAGCGAGCCAAGTCTGCTGTTTCAGAGAGTCGTGCTAGTGGGCGTGCGCAATGTGCGTGCTGGGTAGGTTGTGGCTGGCCGGGCCTGCTGGCCGATGCAGGTCGCGAGGCGCACGTGCATCGTTGCAGTGCAGCTTTCGTCGGTGCATGCGGCAAGCGCCCGCGCGGCGTCCTCGCACGCCGAGCGGACCGCCGAGGGGCTGGGCATTCGTTGCGGCCGTGTGTTACACACCCGGCGCCGGCGCCTCCGCCCGTGTAGACGGGCGGTTTGGAAAGAATTTCGCTCGCGCGAGCAGCGAGGAGGCGTCGTGTAGCCCTCCTTTTAGTATAAAGAAAGAATTTGGTGGCATGTGAGCCTCTTGTTTCTTAGCAACCTATGTGTGAATCAGGCGAGCCATTTTTTATTTTTTTCCTCGCGCGCCCGCGCCACCCGCCCAGGCGGGAAAGAAAGAGATAGATGAGGAGATGGACAGCGAAGGAGGAGCACAAACACGTATGGGAGGGTAAAGTTGCGCGTCACGCTGCCCGGCGTTTCTCACTTTCAGTGGCAGTCCAGTGTGCGACCAGGGCCAGTGATAGACAGTGGACGTGCGTGAGGCTGCTCTCTGAGCGATGACACTAGCAGTGGCATCATGAGTGTCATCGGAGTCACCTGTATTACGATATCACCACGCCGCCACGCTCGCAAGGGCCGCCTAAGCGCCTAAGCACCCTAAGCACCCCCCGCTTAGGCCGCTTAGGCGCTTAGGCGAGTGACGGCCGGCTGCCCGGGGCCTGGCGTGCCTCCGCCGTGGGGTGAGCGCCTGGGAGAGCCACTCTGCAAGTGGTGTGCGCGCGTGTAGCCTTTAGCGTGCAGTCGGCCCCGAGCATGCGTGAGAAAGTGTGTCCCCTCGGCTGTGAGGACCTCTGTCTTGTGAGGTCTTGTGAGGACCTCTGCTGTGAGTGAGGACCTCTGCTGTTGAGGACCTCTCGTTCTCTCGCTGGAGTACGCCTCGGCGCGGCCATGTCCATGTCCATGTCCATGTCCATGTGCATGTCCCATGATCCCTGACCCCTGTGCCGCTGCGCTATCTCGGGCTTCTGCTTTCCACCATCTCGCTGCCTCCCTCCACCGGGACGACCACCGGGCCGCGGGGAGCGCGCCGGCTGTCTGGCGATCAGAGAACCGTAATAGAGAAGGGTGAAAGCAGGGAACGTCAGTGTAAGGCGGTGCAACCAAGTGTTTGGTAATCTCATTTTATTATCCCATCGATGCTTAAGGCTGGCTACAGCCACTTCGCTCCACAACCGTCCCGCCACCCCTGCCGTGTGTTTCCAGTGTTGTGCGGCGCGGCCAGAGGATATCCACCTCGAGAACCTCGAGCCGCTGATGTGGTAAAATTGTTTTGTTTAAATTCTTTTGCGAGCGATGGCCGACCTGGCCTTCCACTGCCACTGCCTGACGGACGGACGGACGCACGTCGTCCAGCTGCGCGCGTCGGACCGAGTCGGCGTGCTGCGCCGCCGCCTCGCGAGCGCTTCAGGCCTTCCTCGTGATGCGACTGCCCGTCTGCGGCTGAGCTGCGCTGGCGCCGAGCCCAGACATATATGCTGCATTGCCAACTAGCACTCGACATCGCACGCACTCGGCCGCCTCCCGTCGCCCCGCGCTTCACACTCGCACTTACGGAGGCTCTTGCACGGAGCGACGCCGTTGTCCCACCTCTCTCGAGGCGTCGAGTGCTCTGACGACACGGCGGCGGCGGAGTCCCTCCCGCGGCGCTCCATCACCGCGTGGTCCGCTCGGTACTCTCGCGGCGTCAGCGACACCGCCGCCGCCGCCGCCGCAGTCGCCGCCGCCGAGCGTCGGCAGTACGAGCGTCAGTACTTGCAGCTCGAGGCGCGGCGGCTGGCGGCGCGGGCGGCGGAGGGGGTGGCGGCGGCGTGGCGCGCGGCGCGCGCGCACGCGCCGGCCGCGCGCGCCGCCGTTGCCGCTGTGGAGAGAGGGACGTGGGCTCGCGCCGCGCTCTGGCTTGGCTTGCTGGTGGCGGCGAGGGAGGCGCGGTCAGACCCACAACACAACACAGACACAGACACAGACACAGACACGGACACACACACACACACACACACACACACACACACACACACACACACACAGACACAGACACATACACAGACACGGACACACACACACACACACACCTCACCCACGCGCACCGGGCCTTGCACTTTGAAGGCCGTGCGGCTCCCGCCTGTCTAGACGTGGAGTCGCGAGGGACTAGCCTGGCCCTTGCCCCGCCACCCCGTGTGGTGGAGAAGTCTTCCCTGCGCCTGCTTCCTTTAGGTCGGTCTCGCGAGATCACCCGAGATCACCCGAGATCACCCGAGATTGCCTTACCCGAGCCCCTGCTCGCCGCAGGTCGGTCTCGCGATGCCCTTTCTTATCGCGGCGGCCATCCACTCCCTCTTTGCCAGGGAGGTGTGAACGGCGTCTCTTCACACCCACTGCTGTGAATAGGCGGCCATCCACTCGCTCTTTGCCGAGGAGGTGTGAACGGCGCCTCTTCACACCCCACTGCTGTGAATAGGCGGCCATCTACTCGATCTTTGCAAACCTCGGCGTGGCCGACGGCGGCGAGTCGGCGTACACAGTCTTTAACAACATGAGGGCGCCCTGCCCGGCCATCCCCCGGCCACCCCCCGGCCACCCCTCGGCCACCCCTCGGCCACCCCTCGGCCACCCCTCGGCCACCCCTCGGCCACCCCTCGGCCACCCCTCGGCCTCACCTCGGCCACCCCTCGGCCACCCCTCGGCCACCCCTCGGCCACCCCTCGGTCACCCCTCGGCCACCCCTCGGCCACCCCTCGGCCACCCCTCGGCCACCCCTCGGCCACCCCTGCCCGGCAAGACCCTCCGCGTACGGACGGCGCGTGCATCACGAATTGAGTGGCGAGTGGCGGGTGAGTGTAGGCTCTGCCCGGTCAGATCCGCGCTGAGGACGTGCAGGCCCAGATGATGCACGGCTTCGGGTGAAGGCCTTGCGCGCGAGCCGAAAGGAAGGGGCCGGGGCGCGTCCTCGGACGACCGTACGGCGTACATGCGCGTTTTTAAACTACACGCCGGAACAAACTCTCGACTAAGGAAGGGGCCAGGCCCAGGGCCCAGAGGGGCCGGGGCGGCGGGGCGCCTCACGACTAGTTGTCACGACTAGTTGTCACGACAAATACGGGTGAGCTCTGTGACAATGATGAATTTTCAGCTTTGGCTACAATTTGGCACGAAAAACGAGACGAAGGCCGGAGAGGGGGGTCCGAATAAGTTACATCAATCACCAATTCGTAAAGTATATTGAAAAAGGGCAACATCGCGTAGTAAAGTATATGTGCTCTCTCGAACACAAACCTGCGGTGTGGAGTTGCTCAACACGACCGCTCCGGGGTCTGTCGGGTCGTCTCGGCAGCACGCGCATTCGCATCTTATTTCTTTCTCACAAACTTTCGATCCTCAGGTCGGCGAGTCGCGCCGTCGGCGCCACCCTCTGCATGTTGAGCACGTCGTTGGCGTCCGCTCGCGCGGCAGCGCCCTCCTCGCCGCTTCCCCAGCGCGCCGCCTGGCCGGGAGAGAGGTAGAAGGAGAGGTGAGGGGCCGCCGGGAGCCCCCTCTCCGCACACACACCAGCACACACAGAGTGGTGGGGCCGCCTGGGCAACACACCGACCGACAGCCGGCCTTTTCCCCACTTCCTCGCGCTGGTGCCCTCTTCTCGCGCCTGGGCCCCGCGCGCCCGTCCCGCTCCAGTGAGGACGGATGGCTACAAAGCAGTGCTACTTCGATGCTGCTGGCCGCGCGCATGCTCGCGTCACAAGACCGTGCGGTCTGCCTTCCACATACTACGGACGAGTGAGATGTGCCGCTGAGTCGGTGAGTGAGGGCTCCAACTTCGGCCCGTCTGACTCTGGCACTGTCGTCTGTGTGGTGGTGGTGCCTCTCCCTGAGATCACACACACCGCCCTCGTGTGCAATGCCCCGTGTGTTCCGCGAGTGCGTGTGCCCCGTCGTCCGTGCCAGGGACGTGTGTGTACCACTGACTGACGGAGATGTGCCGCGCCTTTTCTTCGTTCCACGTCTCGAGGTGGCGCGAGATCAGCCTCCGCCGCTGCTCCTACCAGCGACTCGACGGCGGCGCGTGATGGGTGGGGCCTCGAGATGTGCGCGAGATATTGGCCTCCTCTGCGCACGACACGCCTCCGATCTCGAATCATCTCGGGGAATCTCGAATCATCTCGGGGGGTCTCGGGGACTCTCGGGGAATCTCGGGGAATCGCGCGCTCCTCTGCGGACGCGCATGCCACAAACCACTTCTCGTCCCAGAGGGTCAGGAGCGGCGCCCACCTAGACACCTCCTAGACACCTCCTAGACACCTCCTAGACACTTCCTAGACACTTCCTAGACACTTCCTAGACCCCTCCTAGCCACTTCCTAGACACTTGCTAGACACTTCCTAGACCCCTCCTAGACCCTTCTAGAAGGAAGTGTCTAGACACTTCCTAGACACTTCCTAGACATTTCAGGGGCAGGAGCGGCGCCCACCGCTCCTCCTCCTCGCCCAGCAGCAGGTAGTTGCCCTCCACCTGCATGCAGGCCCCGGCGTGACAAAGAGTACCCGGGGTTGAGAGCACCCGAGGCTGCCCTCCACCTGTGCGCAAACCCCAAGAGTCAGGGTCAGGGGTAGGGTCAGGGTCAGGGTGAGGGTGAGGGTCACGGTCAGGGTGAGGGTCAGGGTTAGGGTCAGGGTCAGGGTCAGGGTCAGGGGCAGGGGCAGGGGCAGGGTCAAGGTCAGGGTCAGGGGTCAGGGTCAGGGTCAGGGTTAGGGTCAGGGTTAGGGACAGCGGTCACATGGCTCGGGTACCACTGCCACAGTGTAGTGGTGTGAGAGTGTAGTGGTGTAAGGCATGGAAGCAGCTAGCGCCGCTCGCCAGCACGAGCTTGTGCGAAGGCAGCAGCTGCACGCCATCCTATGGAGTAATTAGTATCAATTAGTTAATTAGGCAGCTGCACCCTATCCTATGGATTGATGAATGGTCATTCCCACCCTCAAGCCACGGCCGTCCCTCGCCCGCACCGTCACCGGCGGAACGTGACGTCTCGGGGAAGTCTCGGCGAAATCTCGCTAACATCTCGCCGGCACAGGGTCCGACTTGACGCGGCAGTAAACGGGTAGTCTCCCTTCGGACGCGGCCTTGGCGCGCGTCAGCGACGCGCAGAGCCCCTCCGCGTCGAACGTCCACGGCGAGCCTCGCCGAGGCAGAAGCGAGCCGGCGTCGGGCGGGTCGAGAGCGCGCAGCTCGGCGCGGGAGTAGTGGAAACCGTCCATCGGAAGGACGACGGCGGCGCCGGGCGAGACCGCGTTGACGCGCTCGCAGACGGCGCTCGCGAGGGACGATTTTCCCGCTCCGGGGCCGCCAGCAATGGCAACCCACCACGGCCGCTCTGGAGAGGTGGCCGCAGCGTCGCCGAGGCGGAGGCGTGCGAGCAGCCGGCCGGCGAGGCGGTCGTAGCAGCCGGACATGCGCGCATCTGGACTGGCGAGGGCGGCAGCAGACATCGCCAACGTCAGCATGCGACGAATTGAGGTGGTGTGTCGTGCGAAAAAAGAATTTAAACAAGACAACTCTCTCTCACAGCACACAGGCTCGACACAGGTGCGAACTGGCGCGTGCTAGTACTGCGAAAAAAGAACGCCTGTGGGGCGCGAGAACAAGGGACCGGCAGGCGGACCGCCTCCCGCCAGGCCGCGTGCCTCGCCCATTCCCTGCCCTCGGCACGCGCCTTGCCCCTCTTGCCACGAGGAGCAGACCGCGATCCCGCGGAGCCCTCCTCAGCGAGCTCCACGGCGAGGTCGCGCCAGTTCCTGTTGTGGACCACCGTCGTGAAGCGCCGCTGCGCCTGGTGCGGGAGAAGCGCGCACAGGCGTTCGAGAGGTAACCGGAGTTGGCGAGGCTGAGGACGACGGCGTGCGACCGCAGCGCGCCCGCTGTGAGAGGGGCATGTATTCCTAGAATTCTTGCGGTTTGTGTGCCAGTCCGCGCCAGTCCGCGCCCTTGTCGTGCCAGTGTGCTGTGAGAGAGGCGTGTATCTTAAGAATTCTTTGCACAGCTCTGCCGGAGACTTCTGCCCCTGGCGAGTAGAGGCCCCGCCGACCCACGGGTACCCCTCCGAGGGACCCATTGGGTCGGGTCCGGTTCCGGGGTAGGTAGGTAGGTAGAAAGGTGAAGAACAGCCAGGCTCGGACTGGACACCAACGCGGTATGGGTGGACGCTGGACAGATGATGACGACACGCACGAGCGACACACAGACACAAACAAGCTCACAAGACACACAGCCAGCTGGCTGCCACACACCCTGAGTCGGCGTACACATAACTCAGGGCCACATCCTCCCTGTCGCCCCCCCCAGCACTCCACGGTGCCAAGGGCACAAACAAGGGCACAACTCAAACAAAAGACGACAGGAAGTGACATGTGAGGCTAGAGCAGCTTGCTCCACCTCTAGCAATCTCACCGGCCTGCGAGGCACGGACGAGACCGTATGTGGGGTCTAGTGAGGTGTCTATGGACGCTCTCCTCATGGGCTAGCTGCCTGCGGCTAGCCCTTCTCGCACTCACAGGCGATGACAATCCAATGTATGAGTGTATGCAAGCTGAGGCGCGTGTGCTAAATCTAGGCCGCACGTCGTGGCACTATGACGGAGGTAGACGTGCGGCCGCAGCGCGCCCACCACAGTCTCGGTGGGGCGCGCATGTTAGCAAGAGAGTATGTATGTATGTAGTAAGGTGAAGAACAGTCAAGAGAGTTGCGGGGAGAGCCATGCCCGGGGCTCTGCTCCAAGAGACCTCGAGAGTGCTAGCGTGTGCCTCTACTCGCCACTGCTCGAACAATGCGTCGGCTCCGTCCTTGCCTGCGCGATTCGTCTCGCCGCCTGCGCGCCTTCTCCTCCGCAGCGGCTCATGACCTTCCAGCCGACGACTGTGTCCGGTTCGAGGACGTCGTTCGGGCGCACCACCGCATCAGGTCGGGCATCGTCCGAACCGAGTGCAGGCCGTCGTACCACCTCTCCAACATGACGGGTTGTAGCATCCACCTGAAGAAGGAGCAGTCGCAGGTCACGGGTTCCTTCAAGGAGCGCGGCGCACGCAACGCCATCATGTCGCTCAGCGAGGAGCAGCGGCGGCGCGGCGTGATTGCCGCCTCTGCCGGCAACCACGCGCTAGCCCTCGCGTGGCACGGCTCGCAGCTGGGCGTGCCGGTGACAGTGGTGATGCCGACCGTCGCGCCGATGACCAAGGTCCAGAACTGCAGGCTCTTCGGCGCGAACATCATCATCCATGGAGGCCACATCGGCGAGGCCAAGGACTATGCGCTGCAGGACCCCGCGCTGCAGGGACTGACCTACATCAACGGCTACGACGACGTCGAGGTCATCGCGGGCACTGGCACGCTCGGCATCGAGATGCTGGAGCAGGTCCCCGACTGCCCCTGACCCTAACCCTAACCCTAACCCTAACCCTAAGAGATGCTGGAGCAGGTCCCCGACTGCCCCTGACCCTAACCCTAACCCTAACCCTAACCCTAAGAGATGCTGGAGCAGGTCCCCGACTGCGAGGTGCTGGTCGTGCCCATCGGGGGCGGCGGCCTCATCGCCGGCATCGCCCTCGCCGCCAAGACGCTCAACCCGGCGGTGCAGGTTGGCGGGTGTCTGGCCTCCGAACCCTCGACCCGAGCCTCCGCCCTCCGAACCCGACGTCCGGAGGAGGCTGTGAACAGCGTCTCTTCACACCTCTAGCTGTGAGGCGCCCGCAGGTGGTTGGTGTCGAACCGCGGCGGTGCGCCTCGTACACCGCGGCGCTGCGGGCGGGACACCCGGTGACGGCGGAGGTGCTGCCGACGCTCGCCGACGGCCTCGCGGTGCCGCGGGTCGGCCCGCACGCCTTCGCCGTGGCGCGGCGGTGGGTCGACGAGGTCGTGCGGGTGGACGAGAAGGACGTCGCGCTCGCGGTGCTGCGGCTGGTCGAGGGGCAAAAGATGGTGGTCGAGGGCGGCGGGGCGACGGGCTTGGCCGCCCTCCTGCCCGGCGGCCCGCTGGACCGACCCGACCTCAAGGGGAAGCGGGTGGTCGTCCCGCTCTGCGGCGGCAACATCGACGTCAACGTGCTCGGCCGCGTCATCGAGCGCGGCCTCGCCGCCGACGGGCGGCTTGTGCGCCTCACGCTGCGGGTGAGCGACCGTCCGGGCGGCATCGCGGAGCTGACCGGCGTGCTCGCCGCGGCGGGCGCGAGCGTCAAGGACATCTTCCACGAGCGGGCGTGGCTGCACACCTCCGTCGACCAGGTGACGATCAAGGCGGTGCTCGAGACGCTCGGCCCGGAGCACAACGCCGCCATCATGCGCAGCCTCGCCGACTCCTTCCCGGCCGCGGTCGACACCATGAGGCTCGAGGGCACATGGACGGAGGACGGCGCCTCGAACCTGAGCGGCCGCGCGGCGGCCGTTGGGTGACGCCTTCGCGCAGCTGCACGTACGTATCTCTCGCAAAGTAGTCTATTGTGTTTGCTATTGGGATGGCCGATCGGATGGATGGGGACATTGGAAAAGAGAAAAAAGAATGTTATCGCGTTGTGCATGAAGGAAAGGTCTTTCACAGGCGCTAGGGGCACTTGGAGCACTTGGACGTTGGAGCACTTTTGGCAAACGATGATTTCTTTTGTGATAAAGCCGTATGTGCGCCGAGATGTCGTGTGTGCTAGCTGGTGGGGCAAGGAGAAAGAAATCATGGGAAAACGTGCCGCCCATGCTTTCATGCTTTCCGCCGCGCTAGTCTGTGAGAGAGGTTAAGGTGCGACCCTTGGCGACGCCCTACGCACAGATGGAGACTCGGACACCATCGGACCAACGGCCGCGCTCTGGCCGCGCTCCTCCATCTCCATTCACAGTATTCCCAACGCTCCGCGTATACGCGCCCCCTCCCCCTACACGGCGAGAGGGGGGCCTCCTCCTACAGCGGCGACGCCGCTCCTCCTCTTCACTGCCTCCTCCTCCTCCTGCTCCTCCTCCTCCTGCTCCTCCTCCTCCTGCTCCTCCTCCTCCTCCCTCTCCTCCCTCTCCTCCCTCTCCTCCCTCTCCCCTCGCCGCCGCACGCGCGGCGCTAGGCGGCGGCACACTCCTTCTCCCACACGTAGTAGGCCCGGCACACCTAAGATATGGGGAGATATGGGGAGATATGGGGAGATATGGGGAGATATGGGGAGATATGTGGAGATATAGCAGGTAGTGGTGGTCTCATCTTAGCGGCAGCAGGAGCAACACGTGAGAGGCTCGGCGCGCCTTGGAGAGAGACCTGCAGCACCTGCTCACAGCTGCAGGTGTGAAGAGACGCCGTTCACAGCAGAGGAGAGAGAGCTGCAGCACCTCTCTGGCAGCTCCGGCGAGAAGGCGTCGCTATGCGTGCGCCTGTTCACAGCTGCAACTGTGAAGAGACGCCGTTCACAGCTCCGGCGAGAAGGCGTCATCTAGCGGCGCACGCGCCCTGCCCCTCCCCCCCCTGCACCCTCCCCTCCCAGCCGTGCTTCCGGCGTCGCGACCTATTCCTTCGGCAGCCAATTCCCTCCGCACCGACCACTCATCAGCACCGCCCACTCCCCCGCTGCGTGACGCCGCCGCCTTCTCCGCCTCCTCCTCGGATGTCAGACCCCCGGACAACGAGCAGCGGCGGCCTAGCGACACGGACCGCGGTCGGCGATGCCATCAACACGACCTCCCCCGGCGCAGCGAGCAGCGGCAACCGTCGCGCTGACGGTCTAGCTCCTCGACCTCTGCCGCGCATCCGCTGATGTTGACGCCTATTCACAGCTGCGGGTGTGAAGAGACGCCGTTCACAGCTCCGCCGCGCAGCCGCTGAGGTTGACACATCGCGGGCAGATGCTCCTCCCGGCGCCGGCGTACCTAAAAAAGAGAGAGAAAAAGCGGCTGATGTTTACACCGCGGGCAGATGCCCCTCCCGGCGCCGGCGCACCTGCATCACCAGAACTGGGGCGGTAATTCGTTTGTTGGAGGCGGGTGCTCCTCCCGGCGCCGGCGCCACCAAGAGAAGACGCGGCGGGTCTCCGCGTCCTACTCACACGCGTCGAGCTGTGAACGGCGGCTCTTCACACCCGCGGCTGTGAATAGGCGTCTCCACGTCCTCGATGCAGCGCTTCGAGTTGTTTTCGAAGCGCGGCGTCCACACGCCCGTGCGCCTATTCACAGCCGCGGGTGTGGAGAGACGCCGTTCACAGCTCGCAAGGCGCGGAGACCAGACGCCCGTGCGCCTATTCACAGCCGCGGGTGTGGAGAGACGCCGTTCACAGCTCGCAAGGCGCGGAGACCAGACGCCCGTGCGCCTATTCACAGCCGCGGGTGTGGAGAGACGCCGTTCACAGCTCGCAAGGCGCGGAGACCAGACGCCCGTGCGCCCTGCGTCGCACGGATCAATCTGCCGGAAGGCGAAGGCAGCGCCAATGAGCGCGTCGCGGTCGGCGGTTTGGACAAGGTCATACGAGGCCTTCTCCGTCATCCAGAGCCACCACCCTCCCGCCCCGAGCCCTGAACACGGCAGCGGGAGCGGTCGAGGAGACGGCAGCAAGAGCGGTGGCGGCCGTGCTGGGCCTGACTGGTGTGGTTCGTGTGTGCCTGATCGTGTGTGTAACACATCCCCGTGGCGGCGTGCATCCGTCCTGAGCGCCCATCCGAGTGTGCGCATCCGAGTGTGCGGCCCTGTTAGGGTCAGGGCTGACTGGAGCGGTCGTGTGCTCACCCACAAAGGCCAGGATCCAGCAGGGACCGCGAGAGAGGGCGTGGCCAACGGAGCCTGGAGAACGTGCCGTCGCACCCTCCGGCATCATACGCTGCCGAAAAACGGCTCCATCTTGAGTGGACGTCTGCATCGAGGAGGGAGACCTATCCTTGCGGAAAGCGCGCGCGCACGCAAGCTTCAGAAAAATGAAAAGGCGTCGCGGTGGTAGTCAAGAAAAAGAATTTAAACAACACGAATTGGACGATAGACGCGGACAACAGCGTGCGCCGGCCAATCCACGCATGACCGCTTCCCTCAATCCTTTTTCGAGCGCCGCGGCCGCCGCGTCCTCAACCGTGCTGCGCAATGCGAACTCAACCGTGCTACTAGAGCGGGAAACGAGCCTCTCTCAGTGGTGCGGCCCACTGCGGGAGGTGGCGCCCTACTTGCGTGTGCGCGATCTGGCGTGCGAGCAATCAAATGCCACGGCAGCGACCGCGACGGAGGCGCCTCTTGCCACCTTGGACGCGGCCGCCGTCTGCTTGGCAAGCGTGTATCGGTGGCTCGCCATTGCCGGTGACTCACACCTCCGGATGGCCTTCATGGCGCTCGCTACTCAGCTGCTCGGTGGCGGCGAGATCCCCGGCCGCGAGATGCTGTTTGGCAACGCGTCTCTGCAGTCGCCGCTCGAGAACTCACCGGACAACGCCGCCGCAGTCTGCTGCTCCGAGGAATGCTCAGCTAACGGGCCGACGTGCCACCGGCGCTGCGCCCTCTTTGGCCATGACGCGCTGCATCGTGGCCTTGGGCGCTTCGTCGCGAGCGCTCTCCGAGGCGCTGCGAGGTGGGAGTTCTGCGTAACGTACTCCGACATGCGGTTCCCGCGCGACACACACGAGCTCCTGCGCCCGCCAGGCGGCGACGCCAAGGAGGTGCCCGACGCACTCGTGCTGGATCCCGCCATTTGGCCCGTCTGGAAGGGGTGGCTGTCCAGGAACGCCACCACTCCTTACGCCGCCGCGCTCACGGCGCTGCTGCGCCGCGCTGTGGCGACAAACGTGGCAAGCGGCAAGCCAAGGGCGGTCGTGCTGTGGTCCTCGCCGCCTACACTCAGGGTGGAGGCAACCGGGCGAAGACCGAGTAAGTTCGACTTTCGGCAGCGGGCCGTGGCGAGCGCGCGAGACATTGCCCTCGCGGCCATGGAGCAGGTGGCCGAGGAGGAGCATCGGCGAGAGGGCTGCATGTCGTCGCAGCGGGGGCGCGGCACCAGCCGATTCATGCGCGTGGCGTTCGTCGATGTGCTGCGGATCGGCCTCGACGGCATTGCAACCGGCCGCATGCCGCTCTTCAGAGGAGCCAGCCACGACGGAGTACACTGGCCTGGCGGTGCCCCCCCCCGAGATTGGTTCCGTGCTACGGCCGGACTGGAGCCCTCTCTATCGTCTTGCTCTACAGAACTGACCATCGCCGCGCTCGGCTGCGCCCATGGGACAGGCGCCAAACAACATGCCCGCCGTAGCCCGCCGTAGACGTCTGGTGGACAGCAGCGCGCGACCACGGGAAAACATGTGTTCTATCTTCTGAAAAGATTTCCAAAACGAAGAACTATCTCTCTCACAACAGGCTCTAGGCCGAGCGTTTTTGATCTCTCGGTAAGTGGGGGGCCGAGCCGCCTCGGGGTGGCGGGCGGGCGGGCGTGTTGAAAAACAGAAAACAGAAAACAAGAGCTCTGGGCCGGCGCGGGGGCCCCCGGAGGCACCGTGCGCCGCGCAGCAGTGCGGAAACGGGGCCCCGGCTCTACTAGTCTCTACTAGCACCGACTTCCCGATTAAGCTAGGTTAATCAGAGGGCAGATTCGGAGAG
Organism: Emiliania huxleyi CCMP1516; assembly: GCF_000372725.1. NCBI lineage: Eukaryota > Haptophyta > Isochrysidales > Noelaerhabdaceae > Emiliania > Emiliania huxleyi. The sequence goes on from NW_005195017.1 coordinate 171,041, forward strand.
ATCTCGAGGAGTACATACAGATAGACCCTCCAACCATCAGATAACTCTAACCTGATCGGTCGTTCTGACCGCCGACAGTCAGATCACTCCAGACAGCAGACAGGCCGACGTCTGCACGCGGCCGGCCGGGCGAGAGGCTTGACACGATCCGAACCTGCGACCCTGACGCTGCAGCTCTAGCTATCAGACATGCACTGCTGACTGCTGCCACAATATGCGACCTGTGCTGGCCGACTTGGCGGCCTTCCCGGTCAGTGGTGAGGCGCAGTTCAGAGCTGTCGATGGCGCGATGCCGCACTGGTCCCACATTGGTGACACGAGACCACCAAGTTTGCCAGTCCAAGAGAGAGGCACCGGCGCTGTCCTGTGAAGGTGCGTGGTCCCTCCTGACTGCCCATGCGCGCGAGGCTGTGTAGGCATAGCCTCGAGAGTGCCAGCAGCCAATCCGAGGCGACGCGCATTGCGCCAGAAGCGTGCACACGATGGAAGGACACCTTCCTACTGGTCGTAGGATCAGGTCGTCACTGAATGCTTGATAATAAGGCCGCGAGCTATGCAGGTGATCAATTGTGCATCATGGCACGGTCAGCAGCGCCGACAGGCTGTCGCAAGGCGTGATAGCATGGCCGCAAGTACGCAGAATTCTCATGAAAAGAAGTAAAAATCGCGAAAAAAAAGAAAAAAAATCTCGAAAAAATCGGCGCCTGCGGCGGGCCGTGGGAACCCATCTCCCCCCCGCATGGACACCCTTTGGGGGCCCCGCGCCGGCCCAGAGAACAAGAGGGGGCCCGGGGGCCCAGGCCCCCCACTGGGAGTAGAAAATACGCCCAGGGGGGCCAAGGAGGCGGCGCGGGGAAGCAGCATCAGGTGAGAGCAGGAAGGATGGCGCTTAGGGTCGGATTTGAACAAGGGTTTCCAGGTTTTAGATCAGTATTGGTGTCGGCACACATCCCCACATGAGGTCAGCGGCGCGCAGTGCCTCTCTCGCAGGCTGATTTTGGCTGTTTTCGAGCTTGTTTTTGTTTTCAGTCTAGGGGGCCCGACCCCCTCAGAGGCGGCGGGCGGGCGCCCACTTACCGAGAGATCAAAAACGCTCGGCCCTACGGGGTGTAGACCGTGAGTTGACCAGGGGTTGTGCGCCGGGCCCTCCTGCTCGGCTCCAGCCAGTAGACAAGTCTTGTCACTAACAGAGTAGAAGGATCTGACCTCGGGGCCGATGTGACCAAGCGCTGGTAGCGTGGTTTTACCTCACACCCATGGTCTCACAGTGTGCCGGCAGTCGTCGAGCAGTGTCGCTCACCGACAAGCCGCAGCACAAGTGACTGAGGGCCAGTGAGGGCGAGCCCATCGCTGTCACAGCTGTGGTAGCCGCACAGTAGGCTGTGTCAACTGTGCAGAGCGTGTGAGCAGCAGAGGAGCTGCTCTCCAGGCTTCTGTCGCAAAGAGCTGCATGCCACCGAAAGCGCTGTCGAGGTTCGCCGAGCGCAGCGCAGGTTGAGGGAAGCCGCCACCGACGAGCGCGTTGGACTTTTCACTCCGGACAAAAAACGCGGCACAGCGGACGGTGCGGGGCGTGCCGCAAACTTAGCGGCGAGGCGCGGGACCGTCTGTGGCGAAGTGGGTCGCGTCCCTCGATTTCCTCAATCAACTCACGCCCCCCCCCCCCCCCCCCCCTTCCTCTAGTTCCAATTCACTCTGACACGCTAAACGCTAATCTCTTGAAAACGTCCAACGGAGCTCCGTGACCGTGTTGCTCCCAGCGCCCTCCCCCGCGCTCCCTGGCCCTGCGGCCATGGCCGATGATGCTAGTATGAGAGGTCGTCTGGCTACCGCGCCGGCGAGCGGCGGCGTCACAGCATCGACTCTCGCATCGCGATGAGACGCACTGCTTGCCCAGACGCGCGCCTTGGCGCGCTCCTGTGGTGCAGGAGGAAGGCAAGCGCGAAGCGGTCGACTCAAAACCGGCACACGGGACTGGCGCGCACTGGCGGCACTAACACAGGTACACCACGGGAGCCGCCTAAGCGACTGCCGCGAGGACGGCGCGTCGAGGCACTTAGCTCCGCTGCTCTGCGATGGAAAAGAACGCGGCGGCCCCCGGCCATCAATAGTCAATTCTTTTTGTCACAACGCTAAAATTCTTTCGTTCATGCACCCCCTCCCTACCATCGGGTGGGTTCCACCGCTTATCACACAGGCCGCGGGGCGAGCCACATCATCACTGGCTCGCGGCAGTACGGACACTCTCGCATCAGCTCGGAGCATGGACCGCAGACGCACAAGTGGCTGCACGGCACCGCGAGGTGAGACTTCGGCCGCTCGAAGCATATGATGCACGACGTCTCGCCACCCATGGTGGACTCTGGGGCAGCCGGCCGCCCCGTGTCGAGGCCGGCGTCCGCTAGTGAGAGCGCGCCCAACGGGCACCACAAAAAAAAGAAAGAAACTCCGCCGGCCGGGCGCGCATGAAAACTAAGGCTAGTCCCATTTCACGCCTCCAACGGAGCTCCGTGTTGCTTCCAGCGCCCTCCCCCGCGCTCCCTGCGGCCATGGCCGATGCTCCTAGTATGAGAGGTCATCTGGCTACCGCGAGAGCGACCCAACTCGTCGACATCGTCCGATGGTTGTGCCTCAAGAGAACGTGTCCGTGCCAACCAACTTTGCGCTCTCCAGCGTGACGCCGGGGCGCGACCTCCAGGCACTCAGCTCTATCGCCCCGCGGCAGCTACGAGGGAGCAGCGTCTCTTCACGCTCTCAGCGCTGTGAATAGGCGGAGCTGCTCTCGCTACAGCATGAGCGCGACGCATACTGGTGGCTCGCCGTGCTCTTCGCCGCTGCCGCCTTTGCCGCCGTGGCCTGAAGTCGAAACGCCTGATGCTGCTTCCGCTCCCGTCCCTGCCGCCTGCGCGACTGCGCCGCCAGCGCCGGCTGTCACACCAGCGCGAGCATTAGGAAGCCCCGAAGTCGAAACGCCTGATGCTGCTCTCGCCGAGACTGATGACACGCTGCGGGAGTGGCTCCGGTCCATCAATCCTGCGCTTCAAAAGTACTCCATAGGCCTGCGAGACTATGGCTACGAGAATGTGGGGCTATTGCGCCTTTCGAATCAAGAGGACTTTGCCGAGGGATTGCAGGAATGCAACGTGCAGAGGCCCCACATCGCGCCGCTGATGGAGGCCTTCAGACAGCTCATGGAGGTGGAGGTGGAGGTGGAGCAGGACGCGTCGGATTCAGAGCACCAGGGGGCGGAGGCACCGAGCGATGACGATGAGGTGGAGGAGGTGGCACCGCCCCGATTGTGCTCCGGCGGTGCCTCTCCATCGCTTGACGGCGAAGTGCAAATCTCTATCGCGTCAGGCGCCCGAGACGCCCTCGAGTTGCTGGTGTGAGCCTCCTTCACCGCCTCGCTTATTGCATGAACAGGCCCGCTGCTCGAGAACCTGCCGCACCTGCGGGCGCTCTGCCCGCTCAACCCCTTCCATGCGGCGGTGAGGCCGGTCGCGGCGCCAGTCGATGACAACGAGGCGGCCTGCCCCAACTGCTACTGCTTCGCGTGCGACGCGCCTGTGTCCGCGTGCCGCCACTGGCGGGGCGGCGACCCGAGGGTGCCGGCGCACTGCAACGCGCACGAAAGCGCCGAGTGGCGCACGCAGCGCACCACCGCCAAGCGGCGGCGCACGATAGCGCAGCGAGCGCAAGCGTCGGTCGATCTACAGCCAGCGCAGCCTACTTACGCTCTGCCGATCTCGTTGTCGCGATCGCCGAGGCGCTGCGCGGCAACGAGGTGCTGACCAACCTGAACCTCATCGACAACAGCATCGGCGGAGAGGGCGCCAAGGCGCTGGTATCCGCTCTTCGCGTCAAAGGGGTGTTGAAAGCCCTAAAGATCGGCGGCAACGATTTGGGCGACGAGGGCGCGAAAGCGATTCGAGATGCGGTTAGCGGGCAGGAAGGGTTCGAGCTCTATATGTGAAGGGGCTCTGACAGTGGAGTCGGCGCAGGGGGAGGTGCATGAAATTGGACTGTTAGGTAGTAGTGCTTTTGAGGGGGTAGGAGTGGTTGTTTTTTCAACATACCCACACGCACTTGGAGCACTTTGCGCAGCTTGGAGCATTTGGCGTTGCGGCTCGCACTTGGAGCACTTGGAGTGCAGTCGGTATTACGGTAACCTCACATCCAGGGCCACGCGCAATTTCTTTCATCGACTTCAGCCCGAACGCGCGGCGTGTCGAGTGTGGTCCGGGCACCGCTTGCGGCGCGCCCGGCAGGGGCACCCCCTGGGTGGGGGCCGGCGATTCCCATGCCGGCCGGCTCTCCGCCACAACCCCCGCCGGGAGGGAATCCCTGCTCACAGAAAAGCCCCCGGAGGCACCGTGCGCCGCGCAGCAGTGCGGAAACCGGGCTCCGGCTCTACTAGTCTCTACTAGCACCGACTTCCCGAATGATCACGATTGATCAAGGGGTGTCGAGGGTGTCGAGCGTGTCGAGCGGGTGTCGAGTGTTGTCAGGGGGTGTTGCGTCTTGAGCACTTGAGCACTGGATAGGGTCGATTCCGCATGGTACGGGACCCCTCGATCGTCTCGCCCTCCCTCACTGGTGTGTTCATTGGGGGGGGTCATAACAAACACGGTACAGGATCGAGGTGCACGCTGCCAAAGCAGTGTCGTCCCCCCTCTCGTCCCCGACGGCGATGGCGGTGTGACCGATCGAGCTACAAGAGGAGCTTGTTCAGCGTCTAAGGTGTCGAGGTGTCCAAGGTGGCAGGATGCAGTTGCAGCCCATCAGCAAAACCTGGGCAGCAGTTGCAAAGCTGTTTCATCCCTAAGTTGCAGCCTCTCAGTTGCACCCCTGTTGATGTAGCACAACCTGTGAGCACAACCAGTATACTCTGTGTGGACATTTGAGGACATCAAGCTCATTGCCAGGAGTCATTGCCACTGCACAAGGTGCTGTGCAGGCGCAGCACCTAGGGCTACAGCACACCCCATGCAGCAGCGTCGCCGCTGCAGCGTCGTCGCCCCTGCAGCGTCGCCGGCGCACAAAAGCGCAACTGACCACAGCGCTCAACATGGCACAAGGCTGGTGCCATGAGTCAGTGGACATTGCCACTGCACAAGGTGCCTTCCAGCAGCTAAGGGCTACAGTACCCCATCGCAGCAGCGTCGCCGCCGCTGCAAGCGTCGCCGTTGCAGCGTCGCCAGTGCACAAAGCGCAATGGAGACCACAGGTCCGCACTCATGGCACAAGCTCACTGGTGTGAGGATTCATTGCCACTTGTACAAGTGCTGTGCAGCACCTGAGGGCTACCTGGGAGTACTGCCATGGTTGCTACATCAACAGGGGTGCAACTGAGCTGCAACTTAGAGCTAGAACCAGGGCTAGAACTTGAGAGGCTGCAACTGAGGGATGAAAGTACTGCCAGCCAAGTTTGATTGCTGCTGCAACCATGATCTTCTAACTCTGTGACTGATTTTCTAACAGCTGTGTTTAGGATCATCAGAGGTGTCGAGGTGGTTCGAGCGTTGTCGAGCGTTGTCGAGCGTTGTCGAGCGGTGTCGAGGGGTGTCGAGGGGTGTCGAGGGGTGTCGAGGGGTGTCGAGGTGTCGAGATTTGGGGTGTCGAGGTGTCGAGTCGGTGTCGAGGTTTGGTGTCGAGGTGTCGAGAGAGTAGGGCTCAGGACACATGTTCCGCGACCCGGGAGTGTGGTTTTGCAGATGGCGACGGTATATCATTTCCCACTATGCCACGTCGCCCATCCCGCGGGATGGGCGATGTGGCATAGTGGGAAATGATATACCGTCGCCATCGCCAGTTCGAATCCCAGTCCGACGGTCGAAAAAATGAATTCCTCTAAGCACTAAGGAGTCCACCCCGATCGACCGCATCCCGGCCGGCAACCAAACCGGACACATGTTCCGCGACCCGGGAGTGTGGTCTGGGATGGGCGACGTGGCATAGTGGGAAGCAATGATATACCTTCGCCAAAACTGCACACCTTAGTTAGAGCATAAGTCAAAAAATAATCTTATCCGGACCCGCTGTCGGTGTCGCGCGCGGGCGGGCCGCCGGGCGGGTAGAGTAAGTGGTTTTACATTAGCTATAAGCGAGTTGGACGAGCCGCCAACGCCGCGACAGCCACTGGAGCCACAACTTGCGCATTCTCTCACCATCGTACGTCAGAATAAAAGAACACGAGGACCCGGATCCAGAAGGACGAGTTGGATGAGCGTCAAAAGTAATGCCGGGCAGCCACTGACTGGAGCCCAACAATCATGAGACGCTCCCCGCGCTTCGGACGAGGAGCGGCGCCGCGCCTCCGTCACGCCGCCTCAAAGTGGTTGAGGCGGTAGAGCAGCGCGGCGCCCTTGTCGTTGCCGAAGGAGAGGTATCCCGACCCTGGCGAGAAGGCAAACGACTGCACGTACTTGAGCGGCGTCTTCGACGTCGGCCAGTTGGGGTAGACACGGCGAGTCGCCAAATGCGCGACTCGCATCGACGCCTTTGCGTACTTGGACGCGAACGCGAGCAGCTCGGAGGAGTGGTTGAAGGCGAGCGCCGTGATGGCGGTGCGGACGTTCATGAACTCCTTCAGCGCCTTTGGCTCGCCGCCCGCGACGACCGCGGCGGTCTCGTACAGCGCGACGACGCCCGCGTCCGAGCCGGTGGCCACGTAGCGGCCGTCGGGGGAGAGCGCGATGCGCGTGGTTCGCACGCCCGAGGCGTCGTGCCAAGTGTGGATGCACACGCGCCGCCGCACGTCCCACACCTGCGCCAGAGCCCGTCCACCACGGGAAGTGTCTCGGAAGTGTCCCCCGTCCACCACAGGAAGTGTCTCGGAAGTGTCCCCCGTCCACCACAGGAAATGTCTCGGAAGTGTCCCCCGTCCACCACAGGAAGTGTCTCGGAAGTGTCCCCCGTCCACCACAGGAAGTGTCTCGGAAGTGTCCCCCGTCCACCACAGGAAGTGTCTCGGAAGTGTCCCCCGTCCACCACAGGAAGTGTCTCGGAAGTGTCCCCCGTCCACCACAGGAAGTGTCTCGGAAGTGTCCCCCGCACCTGCACGCGGCCGTTCCCGCCGCCGGAAGCAAACAGCAGCGCGCCGTCGGGAGAATAGGCGACGCACTGGCAGCCGCCTAGACACGTCCTAGACATGTCCTAGACACTTCCTCGCGCGGAGCACGCGACGCACCGGCCGCCGCCGAAGCGCGCGGTCGGCTCGGAGGGCTGCAGGGTGGCGAGGAGGGTGCCTAGCGCGTGGAGATGCCAGCCTCGGGGGGGGGGGGGGGGGAGACCGAGAGGACACGAGGGCAGTGCAGTGCAGCGGGATACGGCGGAAGGCAGCGAGATATGGGGAGATGTGGGGAGATGTGGGGAGATGTGGGGAGATGTGGGGAGATGTGGGGAGATGTGGGGAGGGATTCCGCTTCTAGGTCAGGGTGCGGCTCTTCTGCGAGAGGAGCAGGAGCGCGCCCGAGTCGCAGAGCAGCGCGATGGTGGCGCCGTCCGGCGAAGGCACAACCTCGCGGTAGCCCGCCTCCTCCCTGCCCGGGAGCGGCGGCATCATCGTCGCTCGGCCGCTGTGCAGGTCGACGCAGGCCCACTGGCGCCCTCGGCCGCACGCGAAGGCTCGCGCGCCGTCGGAGGAGAAGGCGGCGGAGGCGACCTGCAGCGCCGTGGTGAGAGCTGATCAGAGCTGCTCACACGTAGTCGGAGCTGCCCACCACCGGCCGGCCTGAAGCTTCGGCAAGTGGACAGACTGCAGCAGCGTGTTGCGGGTGCCTGGCGACAGGACGACAGAGGTGGGCTATGGGTCGCGATGGCAAGGTGGTACGGCTGCGCAGCGGCGTGTTGCAACGCGCCGTCGACGCGGAAAAGTCTGGGAAGTGTCTAGGAGGTGTCTAGGAGGTGTCTAGGAAGTGTCTAGGAAGTGTCTAGGAGGTGTCTAGGGAGTGTCTAGGAAGTGTCTAGGAAGTGTCTAGGAAGTGCCTAGGAAGTGTCTAGGGAATGTCTAGGAAGTGTCTAGGAAGTGTCTAGGAAGTGTCTAGGAAGTGCCTAGGGAATGTCTAGGGAATGTCTAGGAGGTGTCTAGGAAGTGTCTAGGAAGTGTCTAGGAAGTGTCTAGGAAGTGCCTAGGAAGTGTCTAGGAAGTGTCTAGGAAGTGTCTAGGAAGTGTCTAGGGAATGTCTAGGAAGTGTCTACGAAGTGTCTAGGAAGTGTCTAGGAAGTGTCTAGGAGGTGTCTAGGGAGCGTCTAGGAAGTGCCTAGGAAGTGCCTAGGAAGTGTCTAGGAAGTGTCTAGGAAGTGTCTAGGAAGTGTCTAGGAAGTGCCTAGGAAGTGTCTAGGAAGTGTCTAGCAAGTGTGTAGGAAGTGTCTAGGAAGTGTCTAGGAAGTGCCTAGGAAGTGTCTAGGAAGTGTCTAGGAAGTGCCTACGAAGTGTCTAGGAAGTGCCTAGGAGGTGTCTAGGAAGTGTCTAGGAAGTGTCTAGGAAGTGTCTAGGAAGTGTCTAGGAAGTGCCTGGGAAGTGTCTAGGAAGTGTCTAGGAAGTGTCTAGGAAGTGTCTAGGAAGTGCCTAGGAAGTGTCTAGGAAGTGTCTAGGAAGTGTCTAGGAAGTGTCTAGGAAGTGTCTAGGAAGTGTCTAGGAAGTGTCTAGGAAGTGTCTAGGAAGTGTCTAGGAAGTGTCTAGGAGGTGTCTAGGAAGTGTCTAGGAAGTGTCTAGGAAGTGTCTAGGAAGTGTCTAGGTGGGCGCCGCTCCTGCCCCTGAAATGTCTAGGAGGTGTCTAGGAAGTGTCTAGGAAGTGTCTAGGAAGTGTCTAGGAAGTGTCTCGCCGTCGACGCGGAACAGTCGAAGCGTCTTGTCGAGCCCCGCCGTGAGGGCGAGCTGACCATTCGGGTGCCAGGCGACGCAGCTGACGGCGGAGTTGGAGGCGGCGGCGGCGTTGAGGTCGACGGTCCGCTTCACGGCGAGCTCCTGTGCAATCTCAAGCACGGGAGATCGCGCGAGGCGTCTCCGAGAGTCTCCGAGATCAGCCGAGATTACACTCCGAATGCCGTGCCCGAGATCACGCGAGATCGCCCCGAGATTTCCCGAGATCACCCGAGAGTACCCGAGAGTACCCGAGATTACACGGCGAACGCCTGGCCCGAGATCGCGCGAGATCACCCGAGACTTCCCGAGATCACCCCGAGATTTCCCGAGATTTCCCGAGATCAGGCGCGCGCCTGGCCCGAGATCACGCGAGATCACCCCGAGACTTCCCGAGATCACCCGAGATCACCCGAGAGTACCCGAGATCACCCCGAGATTACACGGCGAGCGCCTGGCCAGAGATCGCGTCCGAACGGCCGAGAAGCGACGGGGCGCCGCGCAGAAGCGCATCCTGCGCCTCGGCCGCGAGCTGCTCGACCGCCCCGTCCGAGTCCTCGTCACTCGACGCGCCGCCTGCCGGTTGCTTTGGTCGCCGCTGCTTCCCCTTCGCCCCGCGCCGCGCCGGCATCTCCGCCCACCCCGTCGCCGGCTGCGTAGCCGCGAACCTGCGGCGGACGAAGAGGCGGCGGCGTGAGGGGCGGGAGGTGGGGGCCGAGTGCAGGGAGAGCGGCTTGCAAGACGGCGGAATACGCGCTGGAGACGGTGTTAGCGCTGGAGAGACGTCATCGTGAGCGGACGACGGAGTAGAGTACAACTCAGTGCGCGGCTCCATCTAGAGAGGCAGACTGCGCGCGCAGCCTCGCCTCGTACTCTTTCGCTCATCTAGAGAGGCAGACTGCGCGCGCAGCCTCGCCTCATACTCTTTCGCTCATCTAGAGAGGCGGACTGCGCGCGAAGCCTCGCCTCGTACTCCTTGCCTCCAAGCACGCGCTCCGAAGGGCGGGTGCGCAGCTTGCGTAGCCGCGAGCCGCCCGCCATGACGTCGACCTGCGGGAAGGGTGCAGGAGAGGTCTGCGAAAGGTCGCGCGCAGCCGCGAGCCGCCCGCCGTCACGTCGACCTCCAGCTCGTCGTCAAGGAAGTGTCTAGGAAGTGTCTAGGACGCGTCTCGGAAGCGTCTAGGAAGTGTCTAGGAAGTGTCTAGGAAGTGTCTAGGAAGTGTCTCGGAGGTGTCTCGGAAGTGTCTAGGACGCGTCTCGGACGCGTCTCGGAAGCGTCGGGATAGGTCGACCTGCAGCTCGTCGTCGTCGTCGTCCTGCCACGCGGGCGCGGGGTCGCGGCCGCCGTCGCCCTCGCCGCCCTCCTCGCCGCCCTCCTCCTCCTCCTCCTCCTCCTCCTCCTCCGCCTCCTCCTCGCCCTCTTCCTCCGCCTCCTCCTCGCCGCCGCTCTCGCCGCCGCTCGGCTGCTCGCCGCCGGACAGGCCCTCGTCGCCCTCGCCGTCGGAAGCAGCCGCCGCGGCTCCGAAAGCGTCCGCGTCGGCCTCCTCGATCGCAGCGCTCGCTCCGCCCTCACTGAAGACCAGCGACGCCAGCATCTGCTCACGCGCCGCGTTTCCGCTGCGCTTGCGGCGCCGCTTGCGAGACGGAGCACCCTCGGCCGATGGCGCGAGAGGCTCGTTCTCGGGCCGCGCATCGACGACAAAGTCCATGCTCACTGCCGTAGCGGAGGCCGCGTGCACGCGTCGAGCGCGCGTCGAGACGGGCGGGCGAGGCACGTCGCACGGCCGTGCGCAAAAAAAAAAAACACGGCACTTACCGCCCCCGGCCGTGGGGGCCTCACCGAACGCCGCCATTCATGATTTCAAAGGGTCCTGCCGTCGCTCAGTTCTAATCACAGTGGGGCGGAGCCTACCCTGGACATATGCTGATGATCCTGGCCCGATTGGTTCGCTCAGAAAGCTTCTGGGCGGTCGTTAAGGTTCGCTCCCCGCACACACCGGCCCCGGAATAAGAGATACATCGCGAGCGCAGCGCCAGCGGTGTCAGGTTACAGGCTGAATAAAGCCGTACAGGTATCGTATGTGCACTGGCCATGGGCCATGGGGGCACTCTAGCATGCGTCACTGTCACTGTGACACACATGCACGCGAGCGAGCTGACGTGAGCACGCTAGATCTAGACTCAACTGCTACGCCGAAAGTAACCCGCTCGTCTCTTGCTGCTCCCCCAGCCCCCTCGCCGACACCACCTCCGCCACCGCCGCAGAGACCGGGATCCACAGCAGGTCTCCAAACACCTGTTCACAGCGGGAGGTGTGAAGAGACGCCGTTCACAGGAGACCGGGATCCACAGCAGGTCTCCAAACACCTATTAATCATTAATTAACTCTTAATTAACTCTTGATTACCTCTGGACTAGACCGGGATCCACAGCAGGTTTGCAAACACCTATTAATCATTAATTAACTCTTAATTAACTCTTGATTACCTCTGGACTAGACCGGGATCCACAGCAGGTCTCCAAACACCACAATCGCGCAGAAGGTCCTCGGCCGGACGCCCGGCAGGTAGGCGGCGAAGAGGCCGAGTGTGCCGGTGGCGCACGGCGGCGCCTGGCGGTGCAGGAAGAGGCGTAGCGTCGACCCCTCGAGGTAGCCCTCAACCCGTGCGGCTGCTCTGGCCAGGCAGGAAGGCAGACCCGCCAGCTCCGAGAAGCGGCACCTGTTCACAGCGGGAGGTGTGAAGAGACGCCGTTCACAGCAGACCCGCCAGCTCCGAGAAGCGGCACCTGTTCACAGCGTGAGGTGTGAAGAGACGCCGTTCACAGCAGACCCGCCAGCTCCGAGAAGCGGCACCTGTTCACAGCGTGAGGTGTGAAGAGACGCCGTTCACAGCAGACCCGCCAGCTCCGAGAAGCGGCACCTGTTCACAGCGGGAGGTGTGAAGAGACGCCGTTCACAGCAGACCCGCCAGCTCCGAGAAGCGGCACCTGTTCGCAGCGGGAGGTGTGAAGAGACGCCGTTCACAGCAGACCCGCCAGCTCCGAGAAGCGGCACCTGTTCACAGCGGGAGGTGTGAAGAGACGCCGTTCACAGCAGACCCGCCAGCTCCGAGAAGCGGCACCTGTTCACAGCGGGAGGTGTGAAGAGACGCCGCTCACAGCAGACCCGCCAGCTCCGAGAAGCGGCACCTGTTCACAGCGGGAGGTGTGAAGAGACGCCGTTCACAGCAGACCCGCCAGCTCCGAGAAGCGGCACCTGTTCACAGCGGGAGGTGTGAAGAGACGCCGTTCACAGCAGACCCGCCAGCTCCGAGAAGCGGCACCTGTTCGCAGCGGGAGGTGTGAAGAGACGCCGTTCACAGCAGACCCGCCAGCTCCGAGAAGCGGCACCTGTTCACAGCGGGAGGTGTGAAGAGACGCCGTTCACAGCAGACCCGCCAGCTCCGAGAAGCGGCACCTGTTCACAGCGGGAGGTGTGAAGAGACGCCGTTCACAGCAGACCCGCCAGCTCCGAGAAGCGGCACCTGTTCACAGCGGGAGGTGTGAAGAGACGCCGTTCACAGCAGACCCGCCAGCTCCGAGAAGCGGCACCTGTTCACAGCGGGAGGTGTGAAGAGACGCCGCTCACAGCAGACCCGCCAGCTCCGAGAAGCGGCACCTGTTCACAGCGGGAGGTGTGAAGAGACGCCGTTCACAGCAGACCCGCCAGCTCCGAGAAGCGGCACCTGTTCACAGCGGGAGGTGTGAAGAGACGCCGTTCACAGCAGACCCGCCAGCTCCGAGAAGCGGCACCTGTTCACAGCGGGAGGTGTGAAGAGACGCCGTTCACAGCAGACCCGCCAGCTCCGAGAAGCGGCACCTGTTCACAGCGGGAGGTGTGAAGAGACGCCGTTCACAGCAGACCCGCCAGCTCCGAGAAGCGGCACCTGTTCACAGCGGGAGGTGTGAAGAGACGCCGTTCACAGCAGACCCGCCAGCTCCGAGAAGCGGCACCTGTTCACAGCGGGAGGTGTGAAGAGACGCCGCTCACAGCAGACCCGCCAGCTCCGAGAAGCGGCACCTGTTCACAGCGGGAGGTGTGAAGAGACGCCGTTCACAGCAGACCCGCCAGCTCCGAGAAGCGGCACCTGTTCACAGAGGGAGGTGTGAAGAGACGCCGTTCATAGGAGGCAGACCCGCCAGCTCCGAGAAGCGGCACCTGTTCACAGCGGGAGGTGTGAAGAGACGCCGTTCATAGGAGGCAGACCCGCCAGCTCCGAGAAGCGGCACCTGTTCACAGAGGGAGGTGTGAAGAGACGCCGTTCACAGCAGACCCGCCAGCTCCGAGAAGCGGCACCTGTTTCACAGCGGGAGGTGTGAAGAGACGCCGTTCATAGGAGGCAGACCCGCCAGCTCCGAGAAGCGGCACCTGTTCACAGCGGGAGGTGTGAAGAGACGCCGTTCACAGCAGACCCGCCAGCTCCGAGAAGCGGCACCTGTTCACAGCGGGAGGTGTGAAGAGACGCCGTTCACAGCAGACCCGCCAGCTCCGAGAAGCGGCACCTGTTCACAGCGGGAGGTGTGAAGAGACGCCGTTCATAGGAGGCAGACCCGCCAGCTCCGAGAAGCGGCACCTGTTCACAGCGGGAGGTGTGAAGAGACGCCGTTCACAGCAGACCCGCCAGCTCCGAGAAGCGGCACCTGTTCACAGCGGGAGGTGTGAAGAGACGCCGTTCACAGCAGACCCGCCAGCTCCGAGAAGCGGCACCTGTTCACAGCGGGAGGTGTGAAGAGACGCCGTTCACAGCAGACCCGCCAGCTCCGAGAAGCGGCACCTGTTCACAGCGGGAGGTGTGAAGAGACGCCGTTCACAGCAGACCCGCCAGCTCCGAGAAGCGGCACCTGTTCACAGCGGGAGGTGTGAAGAGACGCCGTTCACAGCAGACCCGCCAGCTCCGAGAAGCGGCACCTGTTCACAGCGGGAGGTGTGAAGAGACGCCGCTCACAGCAGACCCGCCAGCTCCGAGAAGCGGCACCTGTTCACAGCGGGAGGTGTGAAGAGACGCCGCTCACAGCAGACCCGCCAGCTCCGAGAAGCGGCACCTGTTCACAGCGGGAGGTGTGAAGAGACGCCGCTCACAGCAGACCCGCCAGCTCCGAGAAGCGGCACCTGTTCACAGCGGGAGGTGTGAAGAGACGCCGCTCACAGCAGACCCGCCAGCTCCGAGAAGCGGCACCTGTTCACAGCGGGAGGTGTGAAGAGACGCCGTTCACAGCAGACCCGCCAGCTCCGAGAAGCGGCACCTGTTCACAGCGGGAGGTGTGAAGAGACGCCGTTCACGTTCACAGCAGACCCGCCAGCTCCGAGAAGCGGCACCTGTTCACAGCGGGAGGTGTGAAGAGACGCCGTTCACAGCAGACCCGCCAGCTCCGAGAAGCGGCACCTGTTCACAGCGGGAGGTGTGAAGAGACGCCGTTCACAGCAGACCCGCCAGCTCCGAGAAGCGGCACCTGTTCACAGCGGGAGGTGTGAAGAGACGCCGTTCACAGCAGACCCGCCAGCTCCGAGAAGCGGCACCTGTTCACAGCGGGAGGTGTGAAGAGACGCCGTTCACAGCAGACCCGCCAGCTCCGAGAAGCGGCACCTGTTCACAGCGGGAGGTGTGAAGAGACGCCGTTCACAGCAGACCCGCCAGCTCCGAGAAGCGGCACCTCCCGTCGGTCAAGGCGAGGGAGACGCCGTACACACCGAGAGTCGACGAGACCGACGCGGCGTAGCAGAGGGGCACCTGCCGAGATGACCCGACATTACCTGAGATTACCCGAGGTTGCCCGAGACTGCCCGAGATGACCCGAGAATGCCCGAGATGACCCGAGATTACCCGAGACTGCCCGAGATTACCCGAGACTGCCCGAGATTACCCGAGACTGCCCGAGGTTGCCCGAGGTTGTCCGAGACGGATTGGCACAGGGGCTGTGTTGGTATCCTCGGCGTCGGGGCGGTGAAGGCATGAGCTGTTCTCGGTCCCGGGGTTGTCCTTTTGCGTGAAGGGAGTGGGGTAGGGCGAGGGGGGCACCGCTGTCCTCCACCCCACCGCGAGGTCGAGGAGGAAGACGTAGAGCGGCATCGGGAAGGCAAAGGAGAGGGAGAGAGCGAACGTGAAGCCGAAGAGCCTCAGCCACCCGTGCAGCGTCCTAGACACTTCCCGGATACTTCCTAGACACTTCTAGGAAGCCGAAGAGCCTCAGCCGCCCGTGCTGCGTCCTGCCGCCAGCCCTCAGCGCCTCGCGGTCGTTGACGAAGCTCTCCATCGCGGCCTTGCCGCCCGTGGCCGCCATCACAACCAGCACAAGGACCATCACCAGCACCGGCGCCAGCGCCTATGCAGTTTGCCGCGCCGCCTCCTGACTGCCTGCAACGCTCGCTGCTGGCCGCGGCGACCGCTACTAGCCGCAGCACTCGCTGTCGCTCCGCTGGAAGGCACTGCCACCCCCGGCCGCAGCATCTGGCGCGTGCCTTGCCGTCTGTTTGGTGCTAGCCGCGGCGCACGCTGCTGGTCGCACTCGCATCGCACCAGCCCGGCTGCACTGATAAGCGTCTCCGGCTGCCGTGTCTAGTCCATCGGTGGAGCAGAAGTGCTGAGTGCTGTCTGTGTGAGCTTGAGCGAGCGGCTAGCAACGCGCCTTGAGCGTGCGGATGTTTGGACCGGCCTTGCGCTCGGTATCGATGATGGCTTGCTCTGTATCAATCATATCGCGGCCCCAGAGTCTGGGCGGACTCCGAAAGAATCTTACAACCCGAAAAGATTCTACGAATCCAAGCTCTCGAGGTTCTCGAGGTGGATATCCTTTGGCCGCGTTGGGTAGCGAGGATTGGTGTAACCCGATCCACGCAGGCGTGTTTTCTGGCGGCCGACCGTCAGTGCACGGAGTTGCCACTTCTCCGACTGCCCCGGCTAGTTCCCGAGGTCGTCGGGTGTGACCCCTGTGTCTCGCGCCTTGCGGGGGGGGAGCGGAAAGGAGGAACCTCTTCCCAAGAGCACCACTCTTGGAGCGCCGCCACTACCACCCAGAGCGCTGCAAGCAGCGCCGGGCAATGACGGCCTACCGCCCACCCAGCCCCCCCTCGGCACACCCCGGCAGCCAATGTGTGACGGCTCGAACCCGCTAAGCCATCCCGCAAGCGGGATGGCCCGCCACTCGAACCCGCAAGCGGGTGTACGAACCGCGAGCGGCTCGCACTCGTGACACGCAGGCGTCCGACAGACGGCGCCGGGGCTAGGCGACCGAAGAGGAACTACGGCAAGAACCGCACACCACCCGCTGACGAGCGCTCGCGGAACTGGTCCGCGGCGCCCGCCAGGGGCGTGCGCGAGACAGGGCTCGAAGCCCTTTTCTGTGAGCAGGGATTCCCTCCCGGCGGGGGTTGTGGCGGAGAGCCGGCATGGGAATCGCCGGCCCCCACCCAGGGGGTGCCCCTGCCAGGCGCCGCAAGCGGTGCCCGACAGGGGCGGGTGCCCCCACCCCGAGGGGTGGGGGCGGGGTCGGGGTCCAAAGTGATTCGGCCTATCGCCTCGGCAAGGTCCTCGGTGCGATTCTCCACGGTGTCGTCGAGCGAAAGCGCGGTAGCCGCGGAGGTGATGACGTCGACATCGGTGGAATCGGCTGGGTCAACGTCAATGTCGATAGCTCTTTCACGTCGGATCCCCTTGTTGTCTCCGATGTGTCGCGCCTGCGCGCTCGGCGTGTATGAAATCCATATCACCCCATGCTCCACGGCTGGGGCTTTAGGCGGCGAGGGCGGGGCGCTAGGCGGCGGTCTGTTTTCGGGGGAGTCGGGTGGGTCATCGGCGTAGCTAGAGGCCCCATCACCGATGTCGTCGAGTGGGATGGTTGTACCTCCTCCGTTAATAACCACGTCGTCGCCCACGGTGCTGCTCTCCCCGTCGTCTGCGTCTGTTGGGATAGACTCGTCTTGCCACTCCGGTGCGTCGCAATCCCTCGCGCCGCTCCTGCCGAGGTCCGCTTGCTTATCGACGTAGTCGTTCCACTTATGACCACTGTGCCCCTTGACGTGTCTCCATGTCACTTCGTGCCTAAAAAAGGGACTTCTTCTCGAGTCTTGCGTGTCATCCCCTTCGTCGAATACAAGCCCCTCTCACAGCAGACTGGCACGAACTAGCACCACAAAAGGCACAGCAGACAACGGCCCCTTATGGGCCGTCGAAGCATACTCCTCCGGCCTCGCCCCCCGAAAGAATTCTTAAAATACAAGCCTCTCTCACAGCACACTGGCACGACAAGGGCGCGGACTGGCGCGGACTGGCACACTCGCCGGCTCACCTCCGAAAGAAGAATTCTTAAAATACAAGCCTCTCACACAGCACACTGGCACGACAAGGGCGCGGACTGGCGCGGACTGGCACACACACCGGCTCACCTCCGAAAGAAGAATTCTTAAAATACAAGCCTCTCCCACAGCACACTGGCACGACAAGGGCGCGGACTGGCGCGGACTGGCACACTCACCGGCTCACCGCCGGAGCCGCCTAAGCGACTCCGTTAAGAACGGCAATGCACTCCGCACCGTGCACAATGCCGCTCTCCCCGCACGCTAGCTCGTTCACCGTCTGCCACGCCACGGCGGTGTGGAGGACGACAAACAAACGCTGCATCTGCAGCCCGTGCCAGTTCTTGGTGGTCCATGTGAGCGCCGCGGCTCGAGGAGCTCCGGCTCGACGGCAACAAGATTGGCGACGAGGGCTGCAAGGCGCTGGCCGCCGCCCTCGGCAAGGAGGGGGCAGCGCCGCGGCTCGAGTGGCTCGATCTCAAAGGCAACCCGATTAGCGACGAGGGCTGCAAGGCGCTGGCCGCCGCCCTCAAAGACGGGGCTGCCCCGAGCTTGAAGGCGCAAGACGCCCCCCTCGCCACACGCCCCTCCCCCGCCCAATGCTCATCGCACCTCCCCTCGCGTGCAGGCGCTCTATGTGGATGGTCAGCCCGCCGAGCTGGCGGCGCTGTTCGAGGAGCAAGGCGCGGCAGAGTGCAAGGAGCTGGTGGCTGTGTGCGAGGAGCGCGGCATCAAACTACCCATGCAGACCGAGCTGAACTACCGCGGCCTCGGCTGGGGCGACGCGGAGGCGGCGCAGCTGGCGGAGGTCCTCGCGAGCGGGGCGGCGCCGCGGCTCGAGAAGCTTTCTCTCGGCGGCAACAAGATTGGCGACGAGGGCTGCAAGGCGCTGGCCGCCGCCCTCGGCAAGGAGGGGGCAGCGCCGCGGCTCGAGACGCTCGTTCTCCACTACAACCAGATTGGCGACGAGGGCTGCAAGGCGCTGGCCGCCGCCCTCGGCAAGGAGGGGGCAGCGCCGCGGCTCGTGGCCGCCGCCCTCAAGGAAGGGGCCGCCCCGAGCTTGAAGGCGCGAGACGCCCCCCTCGCCCCTCGCCCCTTCCCCGCCCAATGCCCATCGCACCTGGCATCGTGGTGGTTCAACCGGTCTCTGCTCAGCCGGTCGCATCGGTGGCGCCCGTGCAGGATATGATGTCTGTCGCCGAGGAGATGGTGGAGCCGCACGTACCGCGCGTTGATAGCACATACCACGGCCCCATGCGACTTCGCTACGTCCTTGCCGCTACTGCGGATCCTCGCGTGATCTCCGCTCGCATATTTCAGGGCGGCCGTGCCATCACCGGCAACTTTGAGATGCGCAACACCGGCGCCCTCGCTGCGTGGCGCCAACCTGTGTGGGAAGGCGCGCTTCCGCGCCACGTGCACGGCGGCGCCATGCTTCGCCTCGAGTTTGATCAGGGCTTTGGCGCGTTCTTCTCGACCGCGCGCGGCAAGCCGCGCCGCCGCTTCGTCAAGCAGAGCGTCGTGGCGCCTGTGGCGCCCGTGCCCGCGGCGGACGGCTTGCGTCGTCCGCACGACGAGATGAGTGCACAGGATCTCCCCTCGCGTGCAGGATCTCCTCGCCCCTCGCGTGGGCGGCATGCAGCCTGAGCTGGTGTCCGTGTGCGAGGATCGCGGCATCAGGCTCTGACCGATTACCCGCGTGAGGCCGCCAGTTGCGGTTGTCTTCTCTTTTCATTGCTGTCGGGGACGACGAGCGACGTGGGGCTCCTGGCCGTGTCCCCGGGCGTGGAGATGCGAGTCGGGTTGCCCCCCCCCCCCCCCCCAAAAA
>NW_005195017.1:190591-201482 GCF_000372725.1 Emiliania huxleyi CCMP1516
GTGGTGGTGGTGGTGGAGGAGGAGGAGGAGGGTGGGTGCTGCGCAGTCGCGCTGTATGCCGCCGGGGCGGCCGAGTGCTCCTTTTGCGAGAGGCGCTTCCACCGGTTGCGCACCGCGTCGTCGCTCCGGCCCGGCAGCACGTCGGCGATCTGCTTCCACTTTGGACCGTGCGCAGCCACGCCGGCGCGAATGCTCGCATCCTCAGCCTCGCTCCACCGCTCTATCGGAGCGCGAGGCTTGCGCGCCGCCGCTCCTCCTCCGCCGCCGCCGCCGCCGCCGCCGCCGCCGCCGCCGACGCCGCCGCCGACGCCGCCCCCTCCGCCGCCGCCGCCCGGCTCGTCGACGGCCATGCCGCAGACCTCGTCGTCAAAGAGGGGAGAGCCGTCCGCAGCGGGCGGCAGGTCGATGGCGGAAAAGGGGGAGCCGGCTCCGGGCGGGCGGTGGGCGTCGAAGAGGGCGTGCACCTTCCCGCCGAGCGAGAGCCGCCCCGCGTTGCCCAGCGGGCACGCCTCTCCCGTGTACGCCTCTCCGCTGCACGCCTCCCCCTGCGAGAGTGTCTCGTCCAGCTCCTTGCAGAGCGACAGCTGCCGGAAGCCGACGACGGGAAGGTCGCACTCCATCGGATCGAAGTCGATCGGGTCGAGGTGGCGCTCCATCGAGGCGGGCACCGCGCGCAGCGGCGCCGTCCCGCCCTCTCCGCCCCCGCCGCCCTTGTCCGAGCAGCAAAAGTAGCAGCAGAGCCCGGCGCAGACCGGGCGGCCAAACCCGCCGCAGCCTGCAGCCTTGGGACGCGGGAGCGGCGCGGGCGCCTCGGGGAGCGGGATCGCGAGGATCGAGCGGTACGCCTCGGCCAGCAGCCGTGGCGGCAGCTCCGCCCCGCCCTCGCGCCCGAGCCGGCAGGCCTCGGACAGGAAGGCCGTCTCGCTCATCGGCACCTTGGCGTCGCCGCGGTGGAGAGCGGTGTCGAGGAGCAGGTAGCTGCGCACCAGCGCGCGGCACGCAGCGCGCATCGACGTGTGCGACTGCACGCCCTCGTAGAAGAGGCAGTACCGCTCGGCAAAGGCGTCTGTGTCTGCGCCTCCTCCCGCCTGCCGCGCAGCGCCGAGAAAGAGGCGAAGCGCGTCAAGAACGGAGAGGCCGCTGAAGTCGAGGGAGAGGAGCGGGTCGCGGCGCTCGTCCTCGTCGTCGACGAAGCAACAGATGAAGTCCGAGGCGAACTCCGAGCGGAAGTGGCTCATGGTGTTCCTTAGCGGGGACGCGACCTTAGCCCTAGCTGACACGTCTCTGGATCCTCTGGACCCCCCCCCAACCCCCCGTTGCTAAAGCGGCCTTCCTGCTTTCTTTTCTTGAACTCCACGACACTTCGCACGGGACTGGCGCGCACTGGCACTCACACAAGAGCCCAAGCTCTGCGCGGTCGACGTGGACTCTCTCTCACAGCAAACAAACACAAACAAATCTCTCTCTCTCTCACAGCAAACAGGTTCGACACAGGTACGCCACACACAGTAGTCAGTACCAAAAGAGGCACAGTCGCGCGGGGGCGCCTGCACGCAATCGCCCTCACCCTTACGACGCCCACCCCGGCTGAGCGGAAGGGCTACTACGCCCACGTGAACAAGGGACACATCCCGGGCTTGATTTCGCTTTGGCGCTCCACGACCACATGCTGTAACGAAGCACAGGTTTCCAACGCGCCGATCGTGCACCACGCCCGGTCGTCGAGCTGCACACGCTCACGCAGCGAACGGCTAACGTGTTCTCGAGCACAGCCTTTACATGGGATTTGTTCACTAGCTCACACAGCTCTTAGAGTACGACGAAATTTACAAACGACGGGGCAATGCGCAGCGTGTCCCCCATGCTCCCGGCCGTCAACACAGACACCCCCCCCCCCCCCCCACCCCCACCATGGAATGCGCATGCAGGCAGCGGCGCCACACACGTACGCCCCCGGCACCCGCCACAGGCCTCAACAACCATCACTCGTTATTCAGACACGACGCGCTCGCTTACGCCGGTGAGCTCCTCCCGGCGAGGTTTTCCTCGCCGCGGGGTCTCCGGCGACAGAGGCTGCGATGGCGTCCACCGTGCTGTGGCTAGAGCCGGTGCTCGAGACGACGGAGCCCCTCTCGCTGCCCGCGTCGGATCCGAACGCCACCGCGGCGACTGCGTTCGCCGCCGGCGAGGCTGCACTCTCCTCCTCGCCGGGCTCGACCACCACCCTGGGCCTGCGGTTGCGCGCGCCAGATAGGACCGCGGCGCTGTCGATGGCGGCGGAGGGCACCGGGTCGGGGCGTGGACGCACGCCCCCGCGCATCGCATCGAGCGTCGTGAACTCCGGCGGCTGAGGCGGCTTTGGTGAGGCCGTCTTTGGCTTCTGCGGCGTCACGGATGAGACGTCGACGCGGCCCTCGAATGCTTTCTCCGATATCAGCACCTGCGCATCAACGCAACGCTAGACATGCGCAGCAGGGGTCGGGGTCGTGCATCTCGCTATTCCCTCGGCTACATTCTGGCCAGGTCGCATGAGTTGATCCGGTGCACGTCGCCTTTCTCTCTCGCCGGATAAGGGAAGGCCGAGTACTGCTTCGTCAGCAGACGTTGGTTTTCCTGTGGTGGCGGGATGCTTCTACTTGAGGTAAAATGCAGCCTCCGTGCTGCACGGCCGCGTGAAAAAGAGCACAAAATGAGGGCGGCAGCAAGCAAGGGGGTTCGCAGGAGGTGCACCACCGGTGGGATGTGGGCACGGGCGGCGCTGATGGCGGCGCCCCTCACCAATGCTGTGTCGAGGCCCGCATCGTCCGCGTCTACGCCACTCTGGAGGGAGGCGAACGAGCAGCCGCCGCTACATACTACGAATAATGCCAGCAGCGTGCGCAGAGCGGGCGCCATGCTTGCGCGAGGCCGCTCGGCCCGATCGAAATTGCGTTGCGTGGCCAAACTTTTGTTCACGAAAGTTCCACTCCTATCACGGTAGTAGTTAAAAGAAAGAAATTTTCACAGCCTCATCGAACGTACGATCGCTCGCCCTCCTGGGACCCACCCATGCATGTCCGACTGTCGTCGTTGTCTCTCTGTCTCTCGTTCGTGTTGTGCCTTTGTGTGAAGCAAGTGGTCCATACGCTGAGCACTTCAAACCAACCTCTGTCGAGCCTGAGCTCGGGCAGGGGCTGTAAGGGTGAATAGGAGATTCCCTGGGTCTGTCTTTTGTTTCGTATCACCGCCTGTGAAGACCAGTGCTAGCCGTATTGATTCAGTATTGATTGAATTCGCATTACATGTAGTTCTTCGCGTTTTTCTTTTCCAAGTGGATGTGACCCCTGTTACGAACATGTGCAACACACATCTCGTACCCGCTCTACCAGAGAAAACCTCCCGTACCTACTATCGACTATCGTGCCGGATGCGCCGCTCGCCACTCTCGGATCATCCGGCGCAGCATGTGGTGCGGGGAGAGGCCCATATGCTCAAGCTCACCGCCAGTCATCGGGCTCGTCGACTTGGTCGCGAGCCAGCGCTCGATCGCCGACCGCTCGTAAGCATGCCCGTCCGCCGCCATCACCGGGTCGCTCATGACCTCGGTCGTGATTGGGCAGATGAAGTCGGCTGGTGGGTCCTCCTCCTCCTCCACCGAGGGCGGCCTCTCTGCAGCCAAAGAGGACGACACTTGCTCGTCGGGCGCCCGCCTCTCCTCCCCCAGCCTCACGCTCTCCTCGAGCGCCGCCGCCAACTCCGCCGCCTCTCCCGCCGCCAGCGCTGCCTCATCCGCAACCTCAGGCTCCCGCGACGGCCCAGCGCCGCCTCCGCCGCCCTTCCCCTTCTTCTTCTTCTTCTTCTTGCCCTTCTTGCTCTCCGTGTCGCGCCCCCCCGCCTCCTTTTCCGCCTCCTCCTCCGCCAGCAGCGCCTCGGCATGCCGCGTCGCCTCCGCCTCTGCCGCCGCTCTCACCGCCTCCCTCGCCGCTGCCTCGGCCGCCGCCTCCGCCGCCGCATGCTCCTCGGGGCGCCCACGCACCCGGCGTGGCCCTTCTCCTTGGCCACCTGCAGCGCCGTCCTGCCGCTCGCAGAGCACAACGCCGCGTCTGCGCCCGCCCGCAGCAAGCGGAGGACGACGGCGGAGTGGTCTTGGCTGGCGGCGTACATCAGCGCGGTGACGCCGTCGCTGGTCTGCAAGTTCATCTCCGCGCCGTGCCGCAGCAGCAGCTCGACCACCCGCTCGTGGCCTTGCTCGGCGGCGATCATCAGCGCGGTGACGCCGCTGCTGCTCTGCAGGTTGACCTCAGCGCCGCGCCGTATCAGCAGCTCGACCACCCGCTCGTGGCCTTGGTGGGCGGCGCCCATCAGCGCGGTGAAGCCGTCGCTGTTCTGCAAGTTGATCTCCGCGCCGCGCCGCAGCAGCAAGTCGACCACCCGCTCGTGGCCATTGGCGGCGGCGGTCATCAGCGCGGCGAAGCCGCTGTTGTTCTGCTTGTTGACCTCCGCGCCGCGCTGCAATAGCAGCTCGACCACCCGCTCGTGGCCGTTGCCGGCGGCGAGTAGCAGCGCGGTGCTGCCCATGCTGTCCTGCAAGTCGATCTCCGCGCCGCGCTGAAGCAGCAGCTCGACCACTCGCTCGTGGCCGCAGCGAACGGCGAACATCAGCGCGGTGATGCAGCTCACATCGTCCTCCCAGCAAGTCACGTTGACCCGCCCGCCGCTGTCGAGCCACGCCAGCAGCGCCGCCTCGTCGCCTTCGAGAGCTGCTTTCATGGCCTCTTCGGGAAGGCTGCTCAGTGAGCCGGAAGAGGCCGCGGCCCTCCCTCCCGCCACCGCCTCGCCCGAGGAAGCGCCGCCCGCGCCGCCCGCCGCCGCCTCGCGCCGGCTCGCAGTCACCTCCGCGATGTGCTGCCGGAAGGCCTCGACGCACGCGGCGTGGCCCTGCTCTTTGGCCCACTGCAGCGCGGACTCGCCCTTCGCAGAGCGCAGCTTCGTATCCGCGCCCGCCCGTAGCAGGCGGAGCACAACGGCGGGATGGGCGGAGACGGCGGCGAGCATCAGCGCGGTGCTGCCGTTGCTGGTCTGCAAGTTGATCTCCGCGCCGCGCTGCAACAGCAGCTCGACCACCCGCTCGTGGCCGCTGCTGGCGGCGACCATCAGCACGGTGATGCCGTCGCTTTTCTGCTTGTTGATCTCCGCCCCGCGCTCCAACAGAAGGTCGACCACCCGCTCGTGGCCATGCTGGGCGGCAAGCATCAGCGCGGTGATGCCGTCGTTCTTCTGCTTGTTGATCTCCGCGCCGTGCTGAAGCAGCAGCTCGACCACCCGCTCGTTGCCGTAGTGGGCGGCGTACATCAGCGCAGTGCCGCCTTTGCCGTTCTGCTTGTTGATCTCCGCGCCGCGCTGCAGTAGCAGCTCGACCAGCCGCTCATGGCCGTGAGCGGCGGCTAGCATCAGAGCGGTGTCGCCGTTGCTGTTCTGCTTGTCGACCTCCGCGCCGCGCTGCAACAGCAGCTCGACCACCCGCTCGTGGCCTTTGGCGGCGGCGACCATCAGCGCGGTGCCGCCGTCGCCGTCCTGCATGTTGATCTCTGCGCCGCGCCGCAGCAGCAGGTCAACCACCCGCTCGTCGGCGGCGAGCATCAGTGCGGTGCGGCCGGTGCTGTTCTGCTTGTCAATCGCTGCGCCGCGGTAAATCAGCGAGTCGACCACCCGCTCGTGGCCGTAAAAGGCTGCGTCCATCAGCGCGGTGTCGCCCCTGCTGTCCTGCAGGTTGGCATTCGCGCCGTGCTGCAACAGCAGCTCGACCACCCGCTCGTGGCCGTTGCCGGTGGCGGCCACCAGCGCGGTGTTGCCGTTGCTGTCCTGCAAGTTGATCTCCGCGCCGTGCTGAAGCAGCAGGTCGACCACCCGCTCGTGGCCTTGGTGGGCGGCATGCATCAGCGCGGTGATGCCGTGCACATCGCCTACCCTGTGAGTCGCGTTGACCTGCCCGCCGCTGTCAAGCCATGCCAAAAGCGCCGCTTCGTCGCCTTGCTCAGCCGCATCCCCAACCGCCTGGGGAAGTCTTCCCACTTTGCCGGTCTCCGCTGCCTCCACGACGGCAGCTCCGGCAACTCCCTTCTCTGGCAACTCCGGCGGCGAAGCGGCACCGGGACCGGCACCACCGGCCATGGGCAGAAGGCGACGAGACTTCCCCGCGAGAAAAAGAATTTTCTCGTCCGAAACGAACTCATCTGGTTTTTTACGGGTTACCGCAGGGAAGCGTACGACCAACCGAGACAATGGTGCGCTCGCTCGCCCCGCCCGTGCCCGCGGCGGCCCGCGCGTGCGCGCGCGCGGTAGTAGGAGTAGGCTGCGGGTCGTACCGAACCGGTGGGTCACCACCGGTCTCTGGTCCCCGGGAGCAACGAACCGCGCAGCCACACAATGAGCGCAAAACAGCAGCACATCCAGCGAGAAGGAGAGCACCAGCCGAGGCGCTGCCCGCCGAGGCCCGAGCACGCGAGGAAGCGCGAGACGGGGCGGCGTGGGGGCCGCCCGGCGAGCAAAACGACGGGTGCCGCGCGAGTCGCGTGCGTCAAGCAGTCGAGGCTGTCGAGGCTGTCGAGGCTGTCGAGGCTGCCGAGGAGGCCGAGGAGGCCGAGGAGGCCCCCCCCTCCCCCCCAGATTCTCGAACCAGGGACCAGCCGACGCGTAGGAGGGAAGCGAACGCACGCGACACGACGGAAGTCGAAATCCGCTGCGACGGAGACTCACCGCCTAGCGGACTGGAGTGGACACAGATTATATGATGTAACATACTTCCGGGCCGGTGTGCGGGGAGCGAACCTTAACGACCGCCCAGAAGCTTTCTGAGCGAACCAATCGGGCCAGGATCATCAGCATATGTCCCCTGCACAACATCGTGGGCGTTTGAGCGGTATTTGAGGAGCACCGCGACTCTGAAGTTCGGCCGGGTGGTCTGCAGACCCCCCCCCCGGAGCAGCAGATATTCAGAAGGCAACAAGTAAGAACCAGTTCGTGGTTCAGATCTCCGATGTGTATAATATGTGTTGCAATATGTGCGCCATTGGTGCGGGTCAAACTCCTCTCTCACCGTTCAACCCGAATTCTCCAGCGTCGGCTCCCGTTTTTTTATACACCAAAAGCTAGGCCCACAACGCCCTCTATGTTGGGTCAAGGAGCACTTGGAGCACTTGGAGTGCAGTTATCAGCCTCACATCCAGGGCCGGGGAGCTAAGAAGCGCACCCAGCGGGCCGGATGATCGGGATCGGGTTCCCGGCAAGAGAGTGCCATAACACGTCGCCGCGTAACTTTTTTGTGCTTCGGCTTTCCCATGTCTGATCACTACGACACCCTCGGCGTGCCGCGCGGCGCCACCACCAGCGAGATAAAGCGCGCGTACCGCGCTCTAGCGCTTCGGTGGCACCCGGACAAGAATCCCGGCGACCGAGAGGCGGCGGAGGCCAAGTTTGTGGCCATCTCGGCGGCGGCGGAGGTCCTCTGCGACGATCAGAAACGCGCGGCGTACGACCGCGGCGGCTCGGCGATGACGTCCTTCGCGCGTCCCGGCGGCGGCTTTGGCGGCTTCGACATGCGGTCGGCCGAGGCCATGTTCCATGC
This sequence comes from Emiliania huxleyi CCMP1516, assembly GCF_000372725.1. Taxonomy (NCBI): domain Eukaryota; phylum Haptophyta; order Isochrysidales; family Noelaerhabdaceae; genus Emiliania; species Emiliania huxleyi. Next base: position 198,195 of record NW_005195017.1, read on the forward strand.
CAGCTTCGGCGAGTCGCTTGCCGCGTCTTGGCAGCCTGGCAGCCGCGTATCTGGCGCACTCGCTCCACGCTCGAAGCGCTGCGACGGCGTGGTGCATCTCATCTCACGCTGCGTGATCAGGCACGCTCGTCCGCGACGGCAAAAAGGTGACGGTGACGATACACCCGGACGGCACGTCGGACGAGCGCGAGGAGGCGGCCAGCCGATCTGCGGGCTATTCGTACGTCTCCCGCTCGTCGACCGGTCCTGGCGGAGGCCGCTTCGCCTGTTCACAGCAGTGCGGCTCCTTCACAGCACTGCTGTGAGCAGGTCCTGGCGGAGGCTCCTTCACCTCCGTCCACATCTCCGGCAGCCTCGGCCAGGCTCCGCCCGGCTGGCTCCTCCCGCCTACACCACATTTCTCAATGCACGAGTTAATGGGTGGCGGACGCCTACTCAGGCGCTCGCCGACTATCTCGTGCCGCAGTCGATGCAACGGGCGACGCTCTTCTCGGCGGACTCCCAGTTCAGAATAAGTACCGAGTCCTCACTGGCGCTCTTGATTTTAACTCAGGCGTCGCCCCTCGGCCGACTCCGCCACGAACCGTGCGACCAGCCGAAGAATTGTTCGAGTCTGGTGCGCCTATAGGTCCCGCTCATCGGCCCCGCCGCCGCCACCGCTGCGACATGGCTCCCCACCGCCGCTTGCCTCGGCTGCTGCTACGTCTGCTGCTGCCGCGGCGCAGGAGGACACGCGCACGCGCTGTGATAGTGGACGCCGCCGTGGAGGGAGACGCGGCGGGTGCCTCGCTTGAGCGCGCGTGATCCGTAGGGCTGTCCGGGGTCTGTCCGGGGGGGGGGGGGGGGGGGTACTTGAGAGCGTTGCGACGCGAATTAGCAGCGCGAGATATCCCCGCCGCGCGTACGATCTTTTTTGCACATTTGTGATTTCATTGAAATTTGAGTTTATACCCCCGGCCCCGCCCTTGACTCTTGTAAATATGCTTATCTGCACTACTCCCTCTCTACCTTGATCCTTGCCGCCATCGATGTGGAAGACGGCTAGTGCTAGTCCCCCACCGGGAGGACGACCCCGGCTGGTCGCCGACCACACCCACAAAGAACCCTGCACAAAGATCGCAAGGGCGGGGACCTGTTCCTTTTTTTACCCATCTCACAGTACGGAGAGGTGTCCGTTGTTATTTATTTATTTCTATACCTTGATCCTTCCGCGAGGTGGCACATTTAAACACCACAACGCGATACGGCTCCATCTTTCGGCTCTACACCTGTACTAGTGTAGGCGCGAGACCTCGTACAACTCTCGCCCGGCCGGGCGCGCCCCGCGGACACAATGGCATCATGCTGCTGACGTGCTGAGTTGCGCAACAGTTGCGCAGTCGTGGAGGCTCGCCGTTGTTTGAGTGGTGGCAAGCGGCTGCCGGCGACGCGCGGTGATCATGTGCCTCGTCATGGCGCCGCGATGAAGGAGGGCGAGCCCGCCAGCAGGCTGCGATGCCGGCGCTGCAGCGGCAGCCGCGCCACGAGCAGCGCCTGCGGCAGGCAGAGCGCGAGGAAAGTGCAGAGGACAATCGACCAGTCGCCGCGCAGATCCTCGAGCACAAATGCAGTGAGCGCAGGCGTGGTGAGGTTGAGGAGGCCGCCCGCCGTCTGCCACATGCCTAGCACCACCGACAGGCGCGCGAAGCCAAACACCCTCGCCACGTACACGGTCCCGATCGAGAAGATGGACGAGCGCCTATATCCGAGCTGACGGGGTGCAGCCGCGACCAGAGCCGTGCTGGCAAGCGAGGTTGTGGGGTACATGAGCACGTAGAGCACGAAAGTGATGAGCTGGAACTGCAGGGATGGCACGAGCGCCGCCGCGGCGTGAACGGCGGCGAGCGCAGTGACGGCTTGCATGGCGGCGGCAAGGCCGAAGCGGTCGGTGGCAGCAGCGATGAGGGGGATAGCAGGCAGGGCGAGGCCTGTTCACACGGAGGTAACGTTATAAATGGCGTCTCTTCTCCCAAGTTTAGGCATTAGTTGCAGCGCAAGGCCGAGGAGGGCGGAGAAGTAGGCCATGAAGCGTTCGTCGCGGTCGCCGAGGTCGCGCAGCATGTACTTGACCTCACACAGGTAGAGGTTTGACCGCCACTGGTGAGCCACGAACCAGAGCATGCCCACGCGCAAAACGGGCCTTGCACTTTGAATGCCGTGGGGCTCCTGTCGTCAGACGTGGAGACGCGAGGGTTGCCCCCCCTTGCCCCACCACCTCGTGTGTGTGGAGAACGAGAAGTTTACCTTACCTTACCATGTTGGGAATAGGGAGAAGTGTCAGTGTGAGGGGAGGGCGTACGCCGGCGTTTTTGCCTTTGAAAACTCGAACAGTTTTTTTCTGTTCAGATACATACTCGCACAACATGCCGCTCCGGATTTGTCGCGCGGTCTCCGCGGTCTATGTGCCTGTGGTTTCACCCATTTTGCCATTCCTCCCTCCGCGGAGCACTTCGTGGAATCGTGCCGCAACTTGTGGTCCGCTTAGAGCGCGGTCGGCGTCGGGCTCGGCACCTCACCTTGGGTTGCGTCTTGTTCCTTTTTCCCCACACTACCTCCTTCAACGGCGCCTCCCATCGACATGCACGGCCCGCGGCGCTGCGCGTCGCACACCTCTCGACGCTACATCGTAGATCGTACCCCGAAACCTCGGGTCATGTGTGTCGCCAGCCTCGCCGCCCCAAGGCTCGCGGCGGGCTCGGCGCCTGAGATGGCCGCCCGCACCGGCGGCTCGCTCAGCCACCTCACGCGCCTCTTCACGCCGACGGCGACGGCACGCCGCCGGACGGCGTCGCCTGGTGCACGAGAGCAACGTGCTGGCCGGAGGAGTGTGTGGGGCAGCAGGCTCGGTGTGGCGCGGCAGGCGGCGTGCGACGCTGCGGCGGCAAGCGTCGAAGGCAAGATCTCGCACCTCGCACCTCGATCTCGATCTCGGCGGGATCTCGGCGGGATCTCGGCTCTCTTGGGGCTCTCTTGGCCTCTTGCGCCGAGAGCTTGCGGAAGCGAGCGGCGGTGAGGGCGGGGAAGCCGAAGCAGAGCAGCACGCCCGCGACTGCGCCTTCGACGCCGCCGAGGTACGGCACCGGTCCGAGGAGGAGCTCTCCTACCGGGGAGATGTGGGGGAGATATGGGGGAGGTGTAGGAGAGGTGTAGGGGAGGTGTAGGGGAGATATGGGGGAGGTGTAGGAGAGGTGTAGGGGAGGTGTAGGGGAGATATGGGGGAGGTGTAGGGGAGGTGTAGGGGAGGTGCAG
>NW_005195017.1:201582-228788 GCF_000372725.1 Emiliania huxleyi CCMP1516
CCGGGGATTGCGGCGGCGGCGGGGGGGGAGGCGGCGGCGGCGGAGGGGGAGGCGGCGGCGGAGGACTGGTCAAACGGGTTGAGCATCGCTGGCGACCAGCCGTTGGAGGAGGCGAGGCGGGCGGCGGCGACGGCGCAGGTGGTGTTGCCGGCGAGCGTGAGCGCCGCTTGCAGGAGGACGAGGAAGGAGAGGTCGGGGCTGTTGTAGAAGAAGTGGTACGTGCACGCGGCGACGCCGGACGCGTGCAGCGGCAGCATGCCCCACGTCAGTCCCTTCCAGCGCTCGTTGCCTGACAGCGCTGCCATCTGCCACACCATCCCCATCGCAAATAAGTACCTGCGGCGCGCCGCCGGTCGCTGAGGAGAGAGCAGGGGCACCTCGAGATGCGGGGAGAGGTGGGGAGAGGTGGGGAGATCTACCAACGCAGCCCAGCAGCGTGATACGGGGAGATATGGGGAGATGTGGGGGAGATGTGGGGAGATAGCACCGACGCCGGGAAGCCCGGCAGCGTGATAGATAGGGGGAGATCTGGGGGAGATATGGGGGAGAACGGGCTGCTCTCTTGTCCCCGCAAACAGACAGCTCACTCGAAGACGGACGAGAAGTGAATCGCCCACCTGTTCACAGCTGCAGGTGTGAATAGACGCCGTTCACACCGACGTGGCGAGCAGTGAATCGGTCACGTCGGGATCGACAGCGCGTTGGCAGGCTCCGCATGCAGCGGCAGCGGCGACGCGGCGAGGAGGTCGGCGGGCAGCGCCTGAGCAGTACTGACCACCGGTGAATGATCGCCACCAACTGAGAGCCGACGAGGACAGCGGCGGCGCGGCGCCCCGGCGCCAAACAGGAACGGCGAGTGCGCCTCGTTACAGTGATGAACCGCTTAGTTGATCGTTCGCATCCGGCGGCACGACGGGAAGGGCGAGTGCGCCTCGACGCCGAGCTGCGGGCCGGCGAAGGCGGAGCCGAAGACGGTGACGGCGAGAGCGAGGGCCGCGAACCGCTGCGGCCGCGTCCCCTCCATGCCCGCACCGGCCGGCTCCATCTTGCCACTGCTCAGTGCGCCTATCAACGGCGAGTGGGTGGTCCGTGGCGACGCGCGCGCCGCAGCTGGGTGCACTGGCACTGCCACGGAGCGCGCGCCGGCGAGGCCGAAGCCGAGGAACAGGTTCGATGTCGTGAGCAGCGCCTCTGCTCCGCCGTGCAGCCAGTCGACGTCTGCGAGCGACGAGGAGTAGGTGCCCTTGGTGACGATGCCGGTCAGCACGGTGGAGACGACAAACAGGAGGAGGAACTGGGCGCCGAACTGGGCCGTCTTGGGGCAGCGGTTCCCCTCGTACCCGAGAAAGTACAGGAACAGCAGGTACGGCGGCAGCGAGAGCGGGAAGAGCGCACCGGCCAAGTTGCCGGCCTGATCCGCGAACGCCAGAGTGCTGCTCACGTCGCCGAGGGAGGTGTGCACGCTCGCCACGGCAGAAGCGTCGAGCAGCGCGGCCGGCGAAGCACGCGGCGCCAGCAGCGGAGGCAGCGGCGAGGTGGGAAGTCGAAGCCTCATTACCGAGAAACTAACAGTCCGCTGTGAACAGACGCACTTGCCGTCGGGGGCAAGTACCCAAATCGGCTAGGTTGGGCGTGCCTCCGTAAGAGAAAAAAACCCTCCGTGAGCCGCTCCTCGAGGCTGGAGACACTGGGCGACAGGAATTCATTTTACGAGAAAAGAGGTTCCTCTCTCTCGGAGGTTCTCGAGGTGGATATCCTTCGGCCGCGTTGGGTAGCGAGGATTGGTGTGACGCGATCCACGCAGGCGTGATTTCTGACGGCCGACCGTCAGTGCACGGAGTTGCCCCTTCTCGCCGACTGCCCCGGCTAGTTCCCGAGGTCGCGCGGGGCTGACCCCTGCGTCCCCCGAGACCTAGCGCGGGTGGGTTGGAGGGGGGCTGCCTCGCCCCGCTCCTCCCCATCGGGCCGCATGAGCGGCCACGCCTCGCAGATTCGTTTCTCGCGCCTGGGTCAGGCGCGCGGGGCATCCCCCGGGTCGCTTGACCAGCGATCCGAAGAGTGGCCCCTATGCGAAGCTAGGAAAAAGCGGGGCCCCCGGGGTACGCCCCCCCCCCCCCCCCCCGAGGGGGGAAGGGAATTGCGGGGTCCCCACGGGCGCCTCAGTTCGGCCCTCCCGAGGAGAGGCGGAGGAGAGGCGGATGAGAGGCGGAGGAGGGGCGGAGGAGGGGCGGCGGAGGGGCGGAGGAGGGGCGGAGGAGGCGCGGCGGCGGAGGCGCGGCGCGCGGCGGCGGAGGCGCGGCGGCGGAGGTGCGGCGGAGGTGCGGCGGCGGCGGAGGCGCGGCGGCGGCGGAGGCGCGGCGGCGGAGGCGCGGCGGCGGAGGCGCGGCGGAGGCGGAGGCGCGGCGGCGGAGGCGCGGCGGCGGCGGAGGCGCGGCGGAGGCGCGGCGGAGGCGGCGGAAACGTGCCCCGCCCGCGGCCAACTCTGCGCCGGCGCACTTTCAAGCTGCTCACGCGCAAGGTGCTCGACGAGCCCTACCAGGGCTTCCCCGGGGGCATCATCGCACGCACGGGTGTCGGTGGTAGCGAGTGAGCCGCGCGGCGCGGCTGTGGGTGGGAGTCAGTCAGTCGCTTGTCACAGATTAGTCCAAGAATAGACCGTCGGAACACCGAAGACGCGAGAAAAGTTCGGGATCCCGAAATAATGTAGGTGCACACTGGGCAGGGGACTGTATGTATGTAGGAAGGTGAAGAACAGTCAGGCTCGGGAGATGCGCAGCCATCGATTCCACATGAATTCCAACTGCGTGCAGTTGGGCGGCGACGGGCTGTCATACATGCGCCTCATTCACCGCCTCATTCCCAAGCTGTTTCTGGAACGTACACCGGTCGTGATTCCTAGGCTAGGCGAGGCGCCTCACGGGAAGTTTCACGTGCTGCACGGCGGCTGGCGACTGTGGTGGCCGCTGCTCATCGATGCAATTGGCAGCCGTGGTGGGCAACCGAAAGGTGAAAAAAGACCCGACAGTGTCAGAGTTCAACGAGCACGAACACTTCTTGCGGATCGCTGTCGAGGCCCTCGCCGAGTACGTCGTGTTCATTTCACAAACCGGCAGCGACTACAGGCACTGCGACGCTTTTTTGCGCGAAGCTGAGCGCAACTTGTCGTTCGGCTACATCTGCCACTTCCTCTCTCTGTTCGGATTCCTGTATGTTGAAATGCGAGCGGCTGTCCGGAAAAACGACTCGGCCACTCTGGATCGAGTGTGGCGCGAGAACCTCCCGACGGCCCGTGCAGCCAATAAAACCAACTACAGCCAAATGTCCGTCATTACCGTGTACTGGGGCGGGGCGCTGAGGGAGCCGTTGAGGACTGTGCATTTCACAACACTCGCACCCTCCGCTGGCTCGACACGCATGTGGGCCTCGACTTCCCCATTGAGCAGCTCAACAACTGGATTGCGGACGCCTGCCCGAAAATCATCACAGAAGAGTGGGTTCGCAAGTTCATTCGACGCGTTCCCTTCACGCAAACCGTCAACCGTTCGGTTCGCGCGGCGCTGCACGCCAACCGCGAGGACGAGTCGGAGCATCTCAAACACATCGCCAAAGACAAGGCGCTGATTGTGCTCTTTCTAAAGGAGAGGATCGGAGACACCTACCAGGCTGCGACTGCCGCGAGCGACGCAAACTTGCTCGATCTGGACCTCAGCGAGTGGGGCGGCAACCGGGACGGCGCCGCAGGCGACCGACAGCGCCGCGCAGGTGCGCCGTGGAAGAAGATGGAGCGCTCCATGTCGGACGTTGAAGAGTACGTGCGCGAGCAGGTCACTAAGCTCTGCCCATGGCACCTGTGGGCGTGACGCGTGCCTTCCCCTCCGCCATAGCCTCCCCCCTGACCGCGGGCCGGGGCCGAATTGTGTCTCCGCGCCCTCCGAGGCGCGGTCTCGGTGTCGCTTCCGCCGCTGTTCACTATTTTTATGTGCATTAAGCTGTCTAATGAGTGCACCCGGTACCTGGGTGCGGCTGCGCTTGCGGGTAGCGGCGCGGGGCGCCGTCGCGCGCGTCTCCGACGCGCCGGCCCACGAACGGCGAACCGGCGGTTCGGCCGTGGGAGGCCTCTCGCGCCCCGAGGTCGGCCTCGACGCGGCTCCCTCGGGCCGGGCCCGTCGCCCCGCACCATCAGACGGTGGCGGGTACCCTCCCCGCCCCCTCCCGCGCTCAGGCGCCGCCGCTGAGCCGCCGATACGCAATTCGTAACATATGGTTAGATGGAAGCGATGCATCAGACGTGTGCGTAATACATGAGGCGTAACCCCCTCTCCACCGCCGTTCACGGTCGAGCCGAGCGTAGTGCATGTGCGCAATGCGTCGGTCATAGGCCCACCCAGCCCCGATTTACGATCCCACTGCGTAAGACGTGTGCGTAATACACCCCGTGCGTAGCGCCCCGAGAGAGCCTCTCAGTCTCTGGCAAAGCTTACATAAAACAGATGCGTGGTGCGTGGTGCGTAGCGGCCAGAAGGTCGATGGTAACGATCGGTGCAGAAGACGTGCGCATAATACGCAGCACATTTGAAATCTCCGATCGGGCTTTCTGTCTGTACGCGTAAAGCGAGGCGTATGCGTGACGCATCACTGAGCCGCCACCCGGCTTGACACGGCACCAAAATACACGACGTCTCAGCGACGTCCTACAAACCGTGGCCATGGATGTGCATAAGGTGGCCAACAATTGCATTAGTGGCTCTTACATATCCATAGCGGGACTAATCACCTCCCGCTTGGGCTGGGGAGAACACTTGAACAACGTTGAGGATTTCAGCCAACAATAGTGCAACTGTTAGGCCCAAAGTTACAGTAACGTTTGACAACCCTAGGTAAAAATACGACTTTCTCATTGAGCTGTAATGCGTAAACTAAAGCGTAAGACTTAGAGACCGTAAGAGAGTGCTAAGCTCACTATTAGCTGTCCCCTCTCCACCCCGCGGCGAGCGCACGCTCGGGCGCGCAAGCTCTCACCACACGTCCTACGGCTGCACTAAAGGCTCCTGGCGCGGCTCGGCGGGGCGCCGCCGCACGATGGGTGCGCCACCGCTACGCGGCGGCGGAGGAGCTCCCGCTGGGCGCCGCCGCTGGAGCGGCCCCGCGTCGTATTATTGCACCGCTACGGCTGGACCATTTGCTGGGGCTCCTGGCTGAGACTTCCTTCGGCGAGAGAGTCCCGAGAGGCGGGGCGCCGCCACACGAGGCGCGCCACCGCTATGTGGCGGCGGAGCAGCTGCCACCGCCGCCTGAGCGAGCCCGCATCGCACGGCACGGCTCCCATGCTTGTTAGTATGAGGCGCAAGCTCATCTTGCGGTGCGCCGGAGCCGGGTAGAGCGGCACCGCCACCGTGTCGAAGAGCTTGTACGGCGGCTGCAGCAACACCTGTGGCGTCTGCTGGATAACGTTGCAAAAGGCGCAACCGCCGCAGCTGGGCTCTTGCTCGTGGACCATGGCGATGGTGATGCGCTGGTTCCCCATCGCCGCTTGCGCGAGGCGCGCGACGGCGCCGCCGGCGTCCAGAAAGGTCTTATTGTTCAGGTAGAGCAGAAACACTACGTGCCCGGAGAGCCGGTCCGCGCTGGCTCCCTCGAGCGCCTCCTCCGCATCGCGGATCGTGACCCCCTCGGCGCTGGCGGTAGAGCCGCGCCCCTCCCCCGCCGCATTCTTGAGCTCCCCTGCAATGCCGACGGCGCCCTCATTGCCGCGGCACACGAGGATGGTGACGGGGCCGCTGAAGGCACAGGGCCCCGGTTGAAGAGGGACCATCAGGCCGGCGTCAAGTTCAGTCTGGCGGCTCGCGTAGTAAGGAGAGTGGAGGAGCATGCGCAGCGCGATGGCCTTGAGCGACTCGAGTTGAAAGGCGTTGCCCCGCACCCACACGATCGGCGCCGCCTCCTCAAACACGCGCGCGAGCATCTCGCCTGGCCCGCTGTAGTTAGGGTAGCCAGCAGGGGCGGTCTCGACGCAGTGCTCGCGGCACTCTGCCTTCAGGTCCTTGATCGAGGCGCCGCCCTTGTCGACGTCAGCCTCCTGGATCGGGATGAAGGGCCGGTTCGAGCCGAGCGCCGCGTACAGCTCGCGGCGACAGTTGAAGCTCATGAAGTATCTGGCGCTGAGGAAGACGAGGAAGGTCATCGCGTCCCTCACCGACTCCTCGAGCCTGCCCACGTCCTCGAGGTTGTCGACGTCGAGCCAAATCCGGACGCCGGGGATCAGCAGCTGCAGTCGCCGCACGACGGTGTGCGTCTGGTCCTGGCCGGTCCCCCAGCAGTGCGAGATGAAGCCGTGGAAGTGGCATGTGCGCGGCAGCGTGAGGACTGGGGGACGGCCGGAGGAGGCGAGGCGGATGGTGGGTGCGCGGACGGCGCTGACTGTCTTAAAGAGGACAACGAGCAGCGACGTAGCGAGCATTGCGGCGGTGAGCGCAACGACAAACTCACTCGCGCCGCGCGCGCTCTCGAAGCCGACGAGGGTCTTGCACATGTCCTCGTAGGCGGCGCTCTCGCACAGCTGAATCATCATGCCGGAGATGAAGCAGCAGGCGAGCAACAGGTTGGCGGTGCACGCCAGGTAGAGGTCGTCGTCGCGCTTGAAGGGCTTGGCGAGGGCAAGCGCGGCGGCGTAGAGGGCCGAGACGACGGTGGCGACGACAAGGCGGAGTAGCTTGCTCGAGCCGTCGTCTGTCTGGATGAAGAGCACCAGCGAGGCGAGGAACAACTTGCGGCCCATATCGACGACCTCCCAGAAGAGGAAGCCCGGGTCGTAGTCGCGCCAGAGGAAGCGGCTGGCTCGGGCAGTGGCCCTGACTCGCTGCGCCCGCACCTCGGAGCGGATCGAGAGCAGGAGGACCAGGAACGAGAGCGGCACGAGCACCGGCCAGAGGACGAAGAAAACCCAGAAGTACGCGTCGAGGCCGCTGTACTCGTCGTCGTCGGCGCTGCAGAGCACGTCGAGGTCGGCAACGAGGTAGCTGCGCCTCTCCCCTGTCACGTCGTCGACATTAAACGACTCGCACTGCCGCGCCTTGAAGATGGAGCGAGACACGGAGGGCAGCACGAGGTAGGCGACGAGGATGGCCCAGTAGAGGAGGCGACGCAGCGTAGCACGGACGAGGTCGCGCCGGAGGGCGTCGGCGCGACCAGACAAGAGCCACTCCGCGAGGGCGTAGCAGGCGAGGGCGGCGCCTCCGAGCAAGATAGATAGGATTGGCCACAAGCCTGCGAGCAGTAGCCGGTCTCCCATAGAGCCGATGCAAGTGTCCGGATAGGTGAGGCCGAGCAGGTCGAGGCTGATCGCGTCCATGAATTCGGTCCAGCGCGTAAAGTCCTCGTGGAGGCGGACGCCGTAGACGGGGCCGAGCGTCGCGGCGATCTGGTAGAAGCTGACCAAAATTTTGAACTTGGGCTGGAAACCGACCTAAGGCAAATGATGCGAAAGGTGTCTCGCCACACGCAATGTGTGAGGCAGCGACGGGCAACTACCATTCTATGATCGGCAAAAGTCCACGGCAGGAAGAGGCAGTGCAGGGTGACTGAGGGGGCTGCACGCCGACCTGCGACTCGACGATATCAAGACGTGCTCTGAAGCGGTCCCATGCCTCGGCGCGGGCGAGGGCGCGGTACAAGACGAGCCCTGTCCCTGCGAGAGCGACGACGACTCCCGCCAGGACGCCGAACCTCCCCGCCGTCGGGCAGTCGGCGCAGCCTCGCTCCGCACGGCTAAAGTACTGCTCGTCGCTCACGCACCACTCGCAGAGCGGGCCGGTGTGGCCGAGGTCGCAGCCTGGGCCGGCGCCGCCAGACGCCGCGAGGAGGCGGCGAGAGGCCTCCGTTGAACCGCCCGAGCCGCTGCAGTGGTCGGAGGCGTCGCACTCGTGAATTTCGGTGGTGACGAGCGAGGCGCGCCAGTAATCGCGCCGGACGCCGAGGGTCTCGAGAGTGGTATTGGTCGCGCAGTTGGCGTTCGGCGGGCAAGGCTTGCAGTAGTCGGTCGGGAAGCGGAAAATGTCATCCGGAAGGGCGCTCGCGTCCCGCAGGTAGAAGCCCTCCTTGCAGAAGGAGCAGGTGACGTCGCCGCTCTTGGAGCCGGTAGGGTAAGGGCAGGGCGTACACTGCGACAGGCCCTCGCTCGCCGCGTAGGTGCCCGCCTCGCACTCCTCGCAAGCGGTGGTGGAGGCTGCGAAGTTGCCGTTCGGGCACAGCACGCACGCGGACATGTTGGGCGAGGGGGCGATGCTACCTGGAGCGCACTGCGTCTGCTGCGTGGAGCCCGCGGTGGCGAAGTGGCCCGGCGTGGCGGCGGTGCACTTCGAGGCGGCGGCTAGGTTGGTTGCGCGCGAGTAGCTGCCCTTCTCGCACGGCAGCGGCGCCGCCGCGCCCTCGGCGCAGTAGCTGCCCTCCAAGCACGGAAGGCAGCCCGTCGCGCCCGTGTCGTTCTGGTAGGATCCGGCGGAGCAGCGCTCGCACTTGGAGAGGCCAGGCGTGGCGGCGAAATGGCCGGGCTCACAGGGCGAGCACGTCTCGCTGCTCACCGCCCCTGGCGCCGCGCTCGCTGTGCCGATGGGGCACAGCTCACACGCCGCGCTCGAGCTGGAGCCTCTCTTCGGGTTGAAGCTGCCCGCAAGGCAAGGCTGCCAGACAAGGCGCGAGGCGGCGCCCGCGTCCTCGCAGACGCCGCCCTTCGGGCAGGCTTCGCAGGCGGCGCTGCCGACGTCGGGGGAGAAGGAACCCGCGGCGCAAGGCAAGCACTCCTCCTGGCCGCTCTCTGGCTGGTGTTGGCCGGGGGCGCAGAGGAAGCAGTCCGAAATGTTCGCCGCCCGCTCGTTGGGCATGTGGGTGCCGGCGGGGCACTTCTGTGGGAGGATGGATCCCTTCGGGCAGAAGTGGCCGGACCAGCAGGGGCCGCTGCAGTCGGAGGTGAAGTGGTACGACGCGTTCCCGTAGTGACCCTCGGCGCAGAGCCTGTTGCAGCCGGACAGGTCGCCGATGATCTGGCCGACGTTCGGCATCCAAGATCCGAGCGGGCAGTCCCACGTTAGAGGCGAAGCGGCGAGGATTGTGATGTTGTCTGGCGCAGAGTTGCCGAAGAAGGTCGTGTTGCGGAGGATCGAGCCGGAGGCAGCGATGCGGGAGGAGAAGAAGAGTGCAGCGGGGGGTTGGCTCGCGATGCTGTCGACAAACTGCGAGTTGGTGAGAGCTAGGCGCTCGATACCGACGAGAATAAGAGCCTACAAAGGAACAATGTCTGGTCTCTTCAGTCTCTGCACCCTCTTGTGGAGGGGGCGCGCGGCACCGCTTGAAAGCCACTCGTGCAACCGACAAAGCGGGCGCTCTCCAGCGAGATGTCGCCGCTGTTCTCCACGTACATACCTCCTCCGTACTGCGCGAGTTAGGGCGGGAAGGCGTAAGCGGGGAGGGCGAGAGAGCGAGAGAGGGCGGGCAGGCCCAGAGCGGCCCTTTTGGGGAAGGCGTCCCCCGTTTGCCGAACCATGTCCCTCTGCCTTCCTCTCCCGCTTCCGGCACCGCAATGGCGTGCGAGCGTGCGTGTGCGGGGGAGGCGAGCGTGTGCGGGCGTGGGAGACGCACATAGGCAGCCGTGCACTCGCTGAAGCTGGCGCCGTCCAGCGAGACGTCGCCGCTGCTGCCCACCCACATACCTCCTCCGTGCTGCGCAAGTTGGGGCGGGCAGGCATTAAGCGGGGAGGGCGTCAGAGAGCGAGAGAGGGCGGGCCCTCGCGGCCCTTTTGGGGAAGGCGTCCCCCGTTTGCCACCCCATCTCCCTCTGCCTTCTTCTCCCGCTTCCGGCTGCGGCGATGGCGTGCGAGCGTGCGTGTGCGGGGGAGGCGAGCGTGTGCGGGCGTGGGAGACGCACATAGGCAGCCGTGCACTCGCTGAAGCTGGCGCCGTCCAGCGCGACGTCGCCGCTGCTGCCCACCCACATACCTCCTCCCCACTGCGCAAGTTGGGGCGGGCAGGCATTAAGCGGGGAGGGCGTCAGAGAGCGAGAGAGGGCGGGCCCTCGCGGCCCTTTTGGGGAAGGCGTGCGGCGATGGCGTGCGAGCGTGCGTGTGCGGGGGAGGCGAGCGTGTGCGGGCGTGGGAGACGCACATCGCCAGCCGTGCACTCGCTGAAGCTGGCGCTTTCCAGCGAGACGTCGCCGCTGTTGTACACGATCATACCTCCTCCGTCCTGCGCGAGTTGGGGCGGGAAGGCGTAAGCGGGGAGGGCGAGAGAGCGAGAGAGGGCGGGCAGGGCCCAGAGCGGCCCTTTTGGGGAAGGCGTCCGCCGTTTGCCGAACCATGTCCCTCTGCCTTCGCCTCCCGCGGCGATGGCGTGCGAGCGTGCGTGTGCGGGGGAGGCGAGCGTGTGCGGGCGTGGGAGACGCACATCGCCAGCCGTGCACTCGCTGAAGCTGGCGCCCTCCAGCGCGACGTCGCCGCTGTCCCGCACGCGCATACCTCCTCCGGACTGCGCGAGTTGGGGCGCGCAGGCATAAGCGGCGAGGGCGTCAGCGAGCGAGAGAGGGCGGGCAAGCCCAGAGCGGCCCTTGGGAAGGGCGTGTCCCCCTTTGCCACCCCATGTCCCTCTCCCTTCTTCTCACGCTTCCGGCGCGGTGATGGCGTGCGTGCGTGTGTGCGCGGGGGAGGCGAGCGTGTGCGGGCGTGGGAGACGCACATTGCCAGCCGTGCACTCGCTGAAGCTGGCGCGCTCCAGCGAGACGTCGCCGCTGTCGATCACGTACATACCTCCTCCCCACTGCGCGAGTTGGGGCGGGAAGGCGTAAGCGGGGAGGGCGTCAGAGAGCGAGAGAGGGGGGGCATCCACAGCATTCCAATGTGGCGAGAGCTTGCGGGGCCGAGCGGTGCGTGGGAGAGAGGGGCGGCGCACTAGGTTAGCCTCGCAGCCCGTGAACGACACGTCCTTCATCGCAATGTCGCCAGCGCCAGAAGCGAGCACCGCACCGCCATATTCACCAAACCCGTCCACAAAGTGCAGCGCCTCCAGGTAGAGGCTGCAGCCGCTCGAGATGGAGAACATGTTGGAGCTCTTCTTGCCGTCTAGCGTCGCGCCCTCCCCGCTGCTCCGGACCGAGAGGAGCATGTCGCCGCCGCACGCGACGTTGCTGCTAAAGGCAAGGCGGACGCCCGGCGGGATGAAGACGGCCGCGTTGCGGCCCTGGTCCACGGCCTTGTTGATCTCGTCCCGGATGTCTTGAGGCGTGTGGGCGAGGGCCTCGCCAGCGGGGATTGGAAGCAGCGGCGGACGAGGCGGACGCAGCTGCGGCGGCGGCGGGAGTAGCGGTGGGTACGGTGGCGCTTGCTCCTCGCACGCGCCGCAGCTCGCCGGGCAGAACAGCGAGACGAGCGAGCCCACGGTAGCGTCGGGGTTGACGGTTTGCAGATCGAAGTCGCAGCCGAACGTCAAGAAGAACGTGCAGCCGCCGTAGCTGGCCGCGAGACCAAAAAAATCGTTCTCGCACAGCAACGCCGCCACAAGCAGTGGCGATAGTGGAGTGATCTCCTCCGACTCGCACGCGCCGCAGCTCGCCGGGCAAATTAGCGACATGGTCGAGCCCACCGGAGCGGCGGGGTTGATGGTGTGCAGGTCCGTGTCACAGCCCACCAACCCCGCCGTTAAGAAGGCGCAGCCGCCGTAAGCGGTGAGCCAAGCGGTGAGCAAGCCGCCCGGATCGTCCTCGCACAGCACCAGTAGCGGTGGGGACGGTGTCGATGGTGGCGATGGTGGAGTGCTCTCCTCCGGCTCGCACGCGCCGCAGCTCGCCGGGCAGATCCGCGAGAGAATCGAGCCTTCCGGAGCGGCGGGGTTGACGGTGTGCAGGTCCGTGTCGCAGCCCAGCTGCGTCCCGGCGTAAGGGCAGAGCAGCGCGATCAACTCCGAACCGTCCTCGCAGAGCACCGGCGGAGACAGAGGCGGCAGCGACGGCGGCACCCCCCAAAGTCCGGAGCCCTGCTCACCAGACCCGGTCTCGCCAGAGCCAGCTTCGCCCGAGCCAGCCTCGCCCGAGCCAGCCCGAGCCACGGGGAGGGCGGAGATCAGCAGGAGCAAGGTCACCGAGCCGAGACTCTTGCTCAGCCGAGGACGGACCGCCTTGCTGGGCCGCTGCCCCGAGGCCGCACCGGAGCGCGGCGCCCGCTGCCCCAGCAGCAGCCAGCAGGCGCCGCACGCTTGGAGGAGCAGCACCGCCGCAGGGGCGCAGCACCACCACCACTCGCGGAGGGAGGGCCGGCCAAGAGTGGCGGCGGCGTCGACGATGGCGCGCACGGAGTCGCGCGCGCCGGTCCGGAGCAGCTTCTCGCCCTGCGCGATCTCGATTGTCGGCCGTGACTGCCCCAAAGTCCCGCCACCGGCGCGGCCGGTGCCAGAGGCGCGCAGCGCCTCCGCCAGCGGGTGGAGAAAGTTGCGGTCGGAAACGGGGGGTGGCTCGAGCAAGCCGGCGTGGAGGGCGACGCCCTCGTCCCACGCGTGCGCCGAATCGCCCTCGAGCGAGAACTCGCTCAACTTGTTGGCCTTGCGGCGCACGTTTGCGTCCCCTGACTCGCTGGTCGCGCACGGGCACTCGTTCATGATGCACGCCTCCTTGTGGGCCGCCTCCACGCACGCGTCGCTGCCGAGCGACGCGGAGGCGTTCGGCACGTGATGTGCGCTCGATCCGGCCGCGCCGTAGCCCGCGAGTTCGACGCTCACCAACTTCTCCACACGTTCGCCGCCGCGGCAGCCGTCAAAGGCGGAACTGGTCTTGCGCGGCCCGCCGAGGCTGCCGCGGTTGAAGACCGTGCGCTGTAAGTCGGCCGGGATGCCCAGCATGTCGAGGATGGAGCCGCACGCTGGCTGGGAGGTGTCCTCAGCCGCCGTCTCAAAGCCGCGCAGCGCCGAGCGCGCCGCCTCCGTCGAGCGCCCGTCGTGGTCGATGCAGGCGTGCTTGACCGAGTTCGAGCCGAGGGCGTCGCCCGCGATGCGAGTCGGGCCGCTCTCGGATTGCGCGAGCCCCGCAGGCAGGCCGAGCAGAAGCAGGCGCACACACAGGTGCACATAGGTGCACATTCGGAGGCTGCCGAGAGGATGCGAGGGCGCAAATCGGTGTGAACAATCCAAGAGTCCATATCTTCGGGCCTTTGAGTTGCGGCGCCACATCACCGTGCCGATGGCGCCGCAGGCGATGGCGAGGAGGATGAGCACGAGTGCGGGCATGAGAAGCGGCGAGCAGCTCACGAGCGAGGACGCCTTCGAGGCGACGGCGGGCGAGAAGGCCGAGGACGCCGCGGAGGCGACGCCGGATGAGAAGGTAGAGGACGCCGACGAGGCGACGGAGGCTGCCGAGGCGACGGCAGACGAGAAGGCCGAGGCCACCGCCGTCGGGCTAGGCACGGCGGGCGCGCAGTGGCCCAAGGCGGGCATGCAGACGAGGAGCAGCCACCGGAGGGCGCCCTCGGCCTTCGTGTAGCCGCCCCGCACGCAGTCGGCCGCCGCCTTGAGGCCGGCGCGACCGCCGGCGCCGCATGTGCCAGCGCCGGCGCCGCATGTGCCAGCGCCGGCGCCGCACGTGCCAACGGCGAATGGCGCCTTGCCGGACGTGGTCTGCGGCTCGCGGCGCCGGTCCGGCGAAGGCGGCGTCTGCGGCCCGCCGCGCGGCTTCGGTCGCCGGTGCGAGCCGCGGCCCTTTGCCTTGCCAGACTTGCGCCTGCCCTTTGCCTTGCCAAACTTGGGGTTGTTGCGGCAGCGCATGGCCTTGCGCCGGCACTTCCCCGAGCGCCGCGACTGCAAGTCCGCCCACTTCTCCCGTTGCTCGGCAATGAGATCGAGCGCGGCCTTCGCCTTCTTCAGCCGCCCCTCCCAGTGCTCGCGCTCCTTGGCGGCCTCGGCCTCAGCCTGCCCCGCGCCCGCGACCGCGCTCAGGGGCTTGGGCGCCACGGGCGCAATGCCGCCGGAGGTGGGGACTCCCGGCGACGGCGACTTCTCGCCGTCGGCGGGCGCAGCCTGGTAGCTGACGCTCTCGCCCAGCCGGCGGACTGCAGCCTCGACGCCGTCCACGTAGCCCGGTCCGGAGCCGCTGCGGGCCGACGCGGGCCCGCTCTTCCCCGCTGCCATCGGCGTGGGCAGGCCCGGGTAGCAGGTGGTGTCCTGCAAGCGCGATAGGGGCACACGGGAAGGGAGATTAATACGGGTGGGTGGAAAGCAAGGAGTGCCAGGAGAGAATGCTGCGGGCCGGCGCTCACCGTTGGGTCGGGCGTGTTGGAAACGGTCTTGGCCGACTTTTCGACCTCCTTGGCAGCCTCCTCGGCGACGGCCTCCTCGGTGATGGGCGCCTCGGCGACGGGCGCCTCCTGGGAGGCGGACACCTCGGCGGCGGCGGGCTTGATGGTCGCCTCCTCGGTGGCGGACTCCTCGGCGACGACGGGCTCCTCGGAGGCGGCCTGCTCGGCGGCGGCGGCCTCCTCGGTGGCGGCGGACTTGGTGGAGGACTCCTCGGCGACGACGGCCTCGTCGGAGGCGGCTTCCCCGGCGACGGCCTCCTCCTTCACGACGACGTCGTCGTTGACGCCGCACGCCTGCGTGAGGGAGAAACGTAAATGTTTGGAGACGGGGACACCGCAGGGACAATGCCGATCCTGGCGTGCGCGTGCGCACCTCAGCTCCGAGCGAAGGCGGCAGCGTCAGGCTCGCGCGGCGGCGCTGATACCACTCCTCATACTCCGCACTGGAAGCGAAGTAGCCACCGACCTTGACGGAAGCCGTTGGCCCGAGCTCGGTCTGAACCTGGGCCCCCTCCGCGAAACAAAAGCTGATTGGCACCTTTGCGAGGCTCCGATGGAACACGTGGGGGTTGTCGAACCAGACGCCCTTTGTTGATCTCACAACCAAGAAAGCCGACTCGCCCTCGCTCTCATTGAAGTCGACCATGTAGCGCCTCTCCCTGCAGAGCACATAAAAGCAACCATAAAAGCAACCATCAAATATGAATTAACTATTAAGATTGAGGCGCCCAGTACAGCGCTGCAGCTGCTGCACCAACTTCTGCAGATTGCGCATTCTTACTACTGCATATCACGCTAGTACGGTCGATTACTGCAGACTACTGCTGCGGACTACTGGGCATTGTTACTGTCGACTGAAGCTGATTACACGCTATCAATTAAAACTAATGACTATTGATTATTAAGAGGCGCCCAGTACAGCGCTACAGCTGCTGCACCAATTTGTGCGACTACCACTGCGCATTATTATTACTGTCGGCTGCTGCTGATTAAAGGCTGTTACTGTGGACTACTGCATATTAATGACCGTTGATTATTATGATTCGCCCAGTACAGCGCAGCTGCTGCACCAACTACTGCGACTACTGCTGCGATATACTGCAGCGGACTACTGCGCATTATTACTGTCGGCTGCTGATTACACGCTGTTACTGTGGACTACTGCATGCTATCAATTACATATTAATGACCATTGATTATTATGAGTCGCCCAGTACAGCGCTGCAGCTGTTGCACCAACTTGTGCGACTACTGCTGCAGACTGCGCATTGTTACTGTCGACTACTACGGATTTCACGCTAGTACGGTCGATTACTGCAGATAAACGACTGCGGACTGAGTACTATGATGATCTCGGGGAAGCTCTCAGGCAATGATCAGGTTGAAGAGGCCAGCCAGCGCCATCTTAGAAGTCACAGGCGCACGAGACGTGGAGGGCGTACCAGTGTGATCGGCTGAGAATGAGTGCCTGTAGAAATTAGCCATCGCCCATCAGCGTGGAGTGCATGAATGAGTAACTACCACAGCCGAAGTTTGTGAACGAGTGAGAATGAATGACTAAGTAACTCGGCATCGGCGCATGAGAATGTGCGTGGAGAGTGTACCCTGTTAATGGGTGAGAACGAATGATTAAGTAGGAAGTAGTCATAGGCGCACGAGCGTGGAGGGCGCAACCTGTCAATGACGAGTGAAATTGAATGACATCTACCACAGCCGCGGCTTTTGAATGAGTGAGAATGAATGATTAAGTAGTAATTAGTCATAGGCGCCCTGTTACTGAGAATGGCTAACTGCCACAGACTTGACACGTGTGACTAAATTGTGATTAGTCCCTAATAGTAACCACGAGACGGGAGAGCGTTCCGCGTTAAT
Organism: Emiliania huxleyi CCMP1516; assembly: GCF_000372725.1. Lineage (NCBI taxonomy): Eukaryota > Haptophyta > Isochrysidales > Noelaerhabdaceae > Emiliania > Emiliania huxleyi. The sequence goes on from NW_005195017.1 coordinate 217,773, forward strand.
GAGTGAGGGCGTATTTACGCAATCCTGTGTCGGTCTCGGCTGGGGTCTCGGGTAGATCTCGGAACCTCTGCGCGCGCAGCGGCAGCGCAGCGGAAGGAACACGCCTACGCGATCACAACCGTGTGAAAGAGAGTCAAAGAAGATGTCCTTTGTTTATGAGGGATCATGCGGGCTATGAAGGCATATAATAAAATCTCGGGCAATCTCGGGCAACCTCGCCTAAAAAGACAGAAAGAAATCAACGCGCCCGCGTGCCGCAGCAGGAGAGGAGACTGGGCTTCTTGACTTGACCGGGAAGGTTCGAGCCTGAGAGAGTAGAGCTGCGCCTACGGGCAACACGCCGCGGCGTTAGCGTCGCGACGACCGGCACACTCTCCCGTGTCCTCGGCGCTCGGACTGGAGCCGGGCAGCGATTGGCACGCGAGCGGGCTGCGTCGCTCTCTCGCCGGAAAAGAGTGGGGGCCATCGGGCGGGTTCGCTCGGTGTAAGGGTGGGGAACGAGCTGCAGCGGCCGCGTCTCGCGGCTCCTCGGCAGCAGCCTCACCTGCGAACGGGAGGTGGCAGGCATTGTGAGGCCGAGAGGGGCGTAGTCGCATGGTGGGAGCGGAGAGGGAGCGGCGGGTTGCGCGAGCGAGATGCGTCGCGTCGCTCGGGCGGCTCGCCGCGGGCATATGTGCGTCGATACGGCGGGGCCAGCGCGAGCGGAACGGGAAAGGCGAGGGTTGGACCTGTGGATCGAGGGGAATGTGACGCGGCGCTTTTGGATATCTATATGAAGAGGGTACCGAGTAGCCAGCCGAACGCCCCACCTCGATCAAAAAGAGCGCCTTCGGCACTACTCTCTCGAGGTCTCGCGGATCTTATAAATCAGCCGATCGTTTTTTTGTATTCAGCGGGGCACGCGCGGAACGGAATACGTGCCGACTGTGTATAACACTCGTGTCCTGCTGTCAAAAGCTCAAGAGTCAAGACAGGGACGTAGAGCTCTACATGCCGGCCTCAAATTTTCTCTTCGGCTCGCTTTCTTCTGTGCGCAAGAGCCGGGCCTCGCACGCCTGACGCCGGCGGCTCCTGGCCCTACTCTATGCAGAGAACCCAGCCGGGGCGGCCGCCGTAGCTCTCGGCCCAAACGTAGCCGTTTCCGTTCACCAGCGGTGGTGCGTTCTCGGCCGCAACCTCCTCGGTCATACCTTCGGTGTCGCAGTGGTCGGTGGTGGTCCCACCGTCGGTCGTCATGCCGAGCGCGACGCGCTCCTTGTGAGCCGCGAGCCATGCTGCGATTGATGCGTCGGCTCGCGCACTTGCTGCGTCCTGGCGCTTGTTGAAGTCTGCCGCCGCCTTCTGCCACTGCCGCTGCCGCAGCGCCCGCAGCCGCTGCAAGGTCTCGTCGGTCAGCAGCGTCTTCGACTGGCGGTCCTCAATCACGGCGGCCTGCACCCGCGACAGGAGAGAGAGAGCTTTTGTGGTGTTGGTGTACGCAATAACGGGACAGGGTAGTCGTTCTCTATAGCTCCCCTTCTGGCTCTTAGCATGAGCTGCGCCCCGACCCCTTTCGCGCAGCAACACCTTAAACTTTTAGGCCCTCCAAATTCGGGTCGGAGCGTAGCGGAGTGGGCCCCGAGAGTTTGAAAAAGGAGACGGACGCTTGCGTCCTAGCCTCCAACAACGCCTCAACCCTGCTGCTCTCTGACCACAACCTCGCGGCCCGCTGCACGGCTCTTTGAGCGCGAGAGGAGCTACGAGGCGGCGGCGAGCGCAGGCGGCGGCGGCGGCGGCGGCGCGGCGGCGGATCGCGGCGCAGACAACGGCAGCAATCTGCGGCACACATACACACACGCCTCCCTTGCACTATACCACTCACACCGCCGCCGCACTCTCGGGGAACCTGGTTTGTGGACCTCCCGCACCTGTCCTGACAGTCCTGACAGAGTCCTGACAGAGTCCTGACAGAGTCCTGACAGAGTCCTGACAGAGTCCTGGCGGGGTCCTGACGGCGCACGGTCTTCACAGTGCTCACAAGTGCCTCCGACGAGACCTCCACCTTCCTTCACTGCAACCCTCCTTCCCCTCCCCCCCAGCAGTGAATGATAGACGCCCAGGTAGGTAGGTAGGTAGGTAGGAAGGTGAAGAACAGTCAGGCTCGGACGCCCAGCCCCCCTTTCGACCGTGCGCGCCCTCTGCGGAATCGTCCTGATGGGGCAGTCCTGACGCAAACTTGAGAGTCCTGACAAGCAAACTTGAGAGTCCTGACAAGCAAACTTGAGAGTCCTGACAGAAACTTGAGAGTCCTGACAGAAACTTAGAGTCCGACGACAGACAAAAGAAATCACGCTCACTCTCGCGCCACTCGGCTCGACCATGAAAGCGCACAAGCAAGAGAGGCGCGGCCATGGTGCAGGCAACGTTACAGCCGGCAACGTGCAAGAAGGCAGCAAAGCTCGGCCACGACGTCCATGGCCCGCGCCCCCCCGATTTGCCACCGGCGGCCTGCAGGCCAGCGCCGAGCAGCGGACCGACTGCTGACCGACTGCTGACCGACTGCTGACCGAGGCAGCGCCCACGGCAGCGCCCACAGCAGCGCCCACGGCAGCACCCACGGCAGCACCCACGACAGCGCCCACGGCAGCGCACACGGCTTGGCTGGCCATGTCAGCCGCGCAGGGACCCTCCCGCGGGTCCAACCCGAAGCGCTCGACCGCTCGACGGCGCAAGTCGGCTGACGGAGCGAGCCGCATAGCCCTCCAGTGCTCACCGCAGGATCAGGCCCGACCGGCCCACGCTCACGGCCTGGCCTGCCTGTGGACCAGCAAACTCGTTGGCTGTACGCGAGCAAAGAGCTGCGTGGCTGGGTTGTGAGCATACCGTCCCCGTTGCGCCCTTTCCCTCAGTGGAGGGCCGTCCCTGCCCTCGGGAGTAACTCGACTGTACACCCCTCCCTACTCTCTAGCTAAGGGCTCTGTTCACAGCGGGGGGGCAGTGGTTGTCCTGGCGGAGTCCTGGCGGAGTCCTGACAGAGTCCTGACAGAGTCCTGACGGAGTCCTGACAGAGTCCTGACGGCCTATTTTGGAGGTTTTCAACTTTGAGGTATTGTTACTATGTGAGGGTGAAATGAATGAATCAGTTCTTTGGGACAGTGCAATCCTTTTAATTATTACCTCCAACTCAAAAAAAGTCTGATGTCAAACGGACAACGGGGTCCCTTATGGTGGCCTGTAAGGGTAAGGTGCGGGAGGTCCACAAACCAGGTTGGGGGCGGGCAGCGGCGGCGGAGGAGAAGCTACGGCGGGTGACGACGCGGAGACGGCGCTGAGGGAGCGGCGACCGCGGCGCGACGGGAGGCGGTGCAGCTGCGGCGGCTGCCGCCGCCTCGGCTCGACAGCAGCTGCATGGCTAAGCCTCCCCTTGAGCTCGCTCGCGCTCGTCGTCGCCCCTCGGTCAAGTCCATGCCCAATCCTTCCCACATCCGTCCACCCTAGACGAGGCGCTGCCCCGATTACCGCTCCGCATCCATTCCTGCCTTGCTCGCGCGCTCTGGTCGCCCTTCACACGGACTCACGGATCCATCAGTCGAGAGCATCACACCAACCTCCATAACTGCATTGACTTTCATCGCCACTTCCAAGACCGCCCTGTCCGCCTCCGCTGTTATTCCATCCCGTTCCCCCTTCTCCATCACTAAGGTCTCCACTCCACCTCCCACCCGGAAGGCACATCCACTCTCCATCAACTCCACGCTCTTCCTCCGACAAAACACGGATAGCATAGGGTGGCACACCGCATTCGCACTGAAGTTGTACTCGTTGGCCGTTAAATCTGTTTCCACTCTCCATGCCCTCACTCCAGCCACTCCTCCGATGCCAAGGTGACAGTGATGCCTTCCTCTCGCCTCCAACTTGCACCCACTCCTCTGCTCGAACTCTCTCCTCAGGTCCTCCGCCACCTGAGAGAGAGAGAGAGAGAGAGAGAAAAAAAACCCCCGCCAATGGCCGTTATCCGTTAGTGCGGACGTCGCCGCGGCTCGCCTCTGCCGCGGCGGCTGCTGCGCGCACGCGGCGGCGCCGCTCTCTCGCGAGACGGCTGGCGACGCGGCTCGCCGCCGACGTACGGTGCGCTCGTCCGACGGTCCGCAGCGTGGCGTGCGCGGCGCTGAGCGCCGCTCTGCGAGCGCCTCTGCGCCTGCACTGCCTGTCTCTGTTGCTGGTGGTGGTGGTGGTGCTGCTGCTGGTGGTGCCGATGCTGCTGCTGGCGCGGCGCGGCTGTGCGACTGGGCTCGACGCGCGCGTCGCGAGCGTCTGACGCGGCGGGCGGCGTCGGGCAGGTGCGCTTCTCTCTCGGGTGGTGGTGGTGGTGCTGCTGCTGCTGCTGGTGGTGCAGATGCTGCTGCTGGTGCGGCGCGGCTCTCCGACGCGACTCGATGCGCGCGTCGCGGCTATCTGACGCGGCGGGCGGCGTCGCGGGCGGCAGCGGTGGCGGCTCGCGGGTGGAGGTGGAGGCTGGTGGCTGTGGTGGACTTTGAGTTTATTTCATGGTCGAGTACGGGGACCGGGGGGTCAACCGGGAGGCAGGGGGTTCAACCAGGCGACGGAGGACCGTGGGCCATCGCGGGGACCAGCTTGTCCGGAGGGCGGGCTGGGCAGATCCGGATGGTCTTCACGCCGGTGGGAGGCACCGAGGCGTCTTGGACGCTCAGCTCTACCTTAAGCTCCTGAGGGGCGCGTGGTTGTAACCACGTAGTAGGACTACAGCCCACCACAGACACCCTCCCCCACTCCTCACGTGTGTTCACACCCTGACCCTCTCCTCTCTCCTCTCTCTCTCTCTCTCTCCTCTCTCTCCTCTTGTCTGTGCTGTCTGCCTGACTCAGGCACTCAATCTGCCGATGCGTGATTGTGTGTGGGCTGCTCCGAGGGGGCCCTCTGTGCGATCCGACGGGTAGGGGGGCTGTGCCCGGGCGGTGTCCGGTGTGGAGTCCCCTTCTGATCCCGCCTGGGATGTTGGGTGTGAGGTTGTGGCGGCTTCGATCCCAAGGGGGGGAGCTGATCCCACTAAATAACCAACTCTCAGGGGCAGTAGGTGGGCGAGCTTCAGGCACGCTCATCTCGATCGTCAAGACGTCGCTACGCGCGGTCTTCCGCGGGGGGAGCTGCGTCGACGGGTGCGGGACCGCGGCGCAGCCAGTGCCGCGGCGAGGCCTCCGGCTGTTTGCGGCGGGCGGCTTGCTGCTCGCGGCGATGGCGAAAAACTCGTCTCGCCACACGCCAAGGGCTTATGCTCTGGCGAGACGTGAGGCGCATGCGCCCAGGAGGGGAGGGGGCATGTGTAACGACACTGCTAGAGATGCCTTTCGGGGCCCAGAGATAAAACTTCTGTGATGCCATGCGTGACCTAGTAGTGTCCCCAGCTATGGGCGTGTCCACGTTGGAGCCAGGTGTGGTGTGGGCGCGAGAATAGCTCCGCCGTTCATGGAGGCAACCGATGCGAGTCGACTGGTGTGTGTCGTCGTGGTTTCGTATCAAGAATTCTCTCTCTCTCCGCCACCTCTGAGGGGAAAAGCCCTCCGGCTAGCTTTGTCCACTGCTTCTCCGCAATCTCTCTCCCTTCTCTCTCTCTCTCTCTCTCTCTCTCTCTCTCTCTCTCTCAAAGGATATCCACCTCGAGAACCTCGAGAACCCCGCGCAAAAGAAATCGCGGGTCCCCTGTAGCAGGCCATTTACGTGTATGCGCTGCGCCAACCTGGTGCTCTCCTCCTCACTCGCGTGGGCCTCGGTCCAGCGCAGCGCTGCCGTCGCCGTCGGTCGCGCCACCGTCCCGCTCCTCCGCTCGGCGCAGCGGCGCGGCCCGCTGACTGCCGCTCGAGGCGTCGTCTGCTCGGCCGGGCCGTCAGGCTCCGCGTTGGATGGGCTGCAGCCGTCGGCGCTCGAGGCGGACACCATCTTTGCGCTCTCCTCTGGGGCGGGCGTGCGCGCTGGCGTCTCCGTCATCCGCGTCTCTGGGCCGCACGCCAAGCTCGTCTTGCAGCGGATGTGCCCGGGCGGCGGCGGCGGCGACGGCCTGCCGCCGCCGCGCCGCGCCGTGCTTCGCAGCCTGAGGCAGCCGGGCAGCGACGTCGCAGGCGGCGACGGCGGAGGCGGAGGCGGCGAGGCACGGGAGGGCGAGCTGATTGACCAGGAGTTGGTGCTGTGGCTGCCAGGACACTCCAGACACCTCCTAGACATTTCCCACTGGTTGACCAGGCGCTGGTGCTGTGGCTGCCGGGCCCTCGCTCCTTCACCGGCGAGGACACCGTCGAGCTGCACACGCACGGCTCGCCCGCCGTCGTCAGCGCGACGCTCGAGGCGCTCGGCCGCCTCTCGTACCACCGGCTGGCCGAGCCGGGCGAGTTCACGCGGCAGGCGCACGCCAACGGGCGTATGGATTTGACCGAGGTGGAGGCGCTCGGCGACCTGATCAACGCGCAGACGGACGCGCAGCGGCGGCAGGCGCTCGCGGCGATGGGGGGCGGGCAGAGGCGGTCGCTGGAGGCGTGGCGGGGGCGGATGGTGCGCGCTCTGGCGCATACCGAGGCGCTGATCGACTTTGGCGAGGACGCAGACGACGTCACCGAGGCCGCGCTCTCGTCCGCCGTCGGCGAGATGCGGGAGATCCGACGCGAGATTGAGGCCGAGCTGGAGGACGGGGGGCGCGGCGAGGCTGTGCGCGACGGCGTGCGCGTCGCAATCCTCGGCCCGCCGAACGCAGGCAAGTCTTCACTTCTCAACCTGCTGGCGCGGCGTGACGCGGCGATCGTTTCGCCGATCGAAGGCACCACCCGCGACGTGGTGACGGTATCGCTGCAGCTGGGAGGCATGCCCGTAGTCCTATCTGACACGGCGGGGCTCAGAAGCGACTCGGAGGATCCAATCGAAAGGCTGGGCATGGTGCGGTCGGCAGATGAGGCGGCCAAAGCACACGTTCAGCTCTGGGTGTTTGATGCGTCGACGCCGGTGCCGCCCGTGCTGGACGCCTCCTCCGCCGCCGCCTCGCCCACCACCGCCACCGCCGTCACCGCCACCTCTCCCGCCGCTGCCGATTCCGCCGCCGGCGAGGACGCTGACGGTGTCGGGGCAGAGGCGACCGGAGGCATCGCCGGCGCGCCGCTGCAGCTGCTGCTGCGAAACAAGGTCGACCTGTCGAGAGGCGGCGAGGGCGGCGCAGAGGGCGGCGACACGGCGGGCGGGGTGCCATCGGAGAGACAGTGGCGCATTTCCTGCACCACGGGCGAGGGCGTGGCGCCGTTCCTCGACCAGCTGGGCGGCATCGTGCGGCGGCTGTACGGCTCAGACGAGGGAGAGACGCCCCTCGTGACGCGCGCGAGGCACCGGCAGCACCTCGAGGGCTGCGTCGCTGCGCTGGCGCAGTTCGAGGAGCTCGCGTCCCTCGGCGAGGCCGCGCCGCTCGATTTGGCGTGCGAGGAGCTGCGGACGGCCTCACTCGAGCTCGGCCGCATCACGGGCCGCGTGGACGTCGAGGAGGTACTCGACGTCATCTTCCGCGACTTTTGCATCGGCAAGTAGCCGCGGATGGCATCAGCAGTTGGGAGAGGATGCCCCTATGAGATGCCGCCCCGCCCCCGTTCTCGTCCTTCTCTCCCCTGCAGTACACCTTTTACAGCAGCAGTGTGATGACTGGCTTGAGCACTTGAGCACTGGATAGGGTCGGTTCCGCATGGTACGGGACCCCTCGATCGTCTCGCCCACCCTCACTGGTGTGTTCATTGGGGGGGGTCATAACAGACACGGTACAGGATCGAGGTGCACGCTGCTGAAGCAGTGTCGTCCCCCCTCTCCCCGACGGCGATGGGGCGGTGTGACTAGGGGGTGCGCAGCGCCCCAAAATCCAGCGCTGTGGGATTTCGCGCAATCGCTTGACTCTGAAAAGCTCGCAATCCCTGCGGTGAGCGCTGTGGTCGCCGCAGACTGGCTCCGACTTGACGGCGGCATGGAGACGTGATGCCTCCATGCCGCCGTCGAGTCAAAATCGACATGCGAGTCGATCTTTGGCCCGCCAGAGGGATATGCGGCGTTTCGGGCGACAAATAGCGCTGTGACCGCGAAGTGGCGGTGGACATGCTCCCACGGTGCCGACGCGGCGCCGGAGTGGCCGGCGCTGCTCGCCGCGACCACGACGGCTACTCTGATGCTCCGGGCCGACCCGTCCTACCCGACGGTGGCACTCTTCCACGTCTCGCTCACGCTGAGAAAAAATCTGAAACGGCGTGCAGCAGAGTCACCGACGAGTCGGTCCGCGTGACTCCTCGTGTCCCGTACCGTTCTCACACATCCATAAACTCACTTTGGCCCCACTGAAGCGATGCCTGAATCCTGAATCCTCAGATTTTAGATTAGGACGCTGCGCACCCTCTAGTGTGACCGATCGAGCTACAAGGGGAGCTTGTTCAGCAGGATCAGGGGTGAGCCGAGCAGTTCTCACTTCCTCAATGGGTGAGCTTCAGTCCTCAGGCCACTCCCCCCCTTCACCCCTCGGCTCGTGTGGATTCGAACCACCGCCGGGATGGACGCTTCCTGCTTCCATCTTGAGAGATGACTGGCTATGACTGGCTTGTTGCACGACGGTAACATATGGGCGTCGGACTACACGGACACGATGTCTCAAATATGAGGGGTTTTGACTCCTACCGGCTCCTGACGCTATCCCTGGCAGCTCTGATGGCCAGGATCAGTAGTGTTGTGATGGAGGGTGCCCATACTAGCGCAGGAGCTGCCACACTCGCCCGGTGTGAAGTCGGTTTCGCTCGCTCCCCGTATTGGCCATGGGACCCCATCCGTATTGGCCGATGGGGAGGAACGGGGCGAGCCCCCTCCAACCCACCCGCGCTAGGTCTCGGGGGACGAAGGGGTCACACCCGACGACCTCGGGAACTAGCCGGGGCAGTCGGAGAAGTGGCAACTCCGTGCACTGACGGTCGGCCGTCAGAAAACACGCCTCCGTGACTCGGGTTACACCAATCCTCGCTACCCATCGCGGCCGAAGGATATCCACCTCGAGAACCTCGAGAACCTGGTGTGAAGTCGGTTTCGCTCGCTCCCAGCATCGCCATGGAGGCCTTCGCACGCGCGCTCCTCGGCGGCCTGGAGCGGGCTGGCGGTGTCTCCAGCGAGCTGAGAGAGGCCGCGGAGGAGCTGCTGCTCGGCGGCGAAGGCACGCTCCATCCGCTCGATCCACGCTGCCTGCCGTGGTCCGCGGGTGCGCCGTTCGCAGCGTGGCGCACCGCCGAAGAGGCGTCGAACACTGTCATGCTCGTGCTCGTCGACCTGAGCGGCGAGGCTGGCGAGGCGAGCTTGCCGCTCCCGGCCGACCTTCTCGGGCGGTGGCCGCGGCGCGCGCTCCTCCGCCTCTCGCAGCACCGCCTGGTCGTCGCTCCCGGGCCGCCGGGAGAGTTGACGGAGCGGTTTGGAGGAGGGTCGGGCGCCAGCGGAGAGGCGGCGCCGCCGCCGGAGCCCGAGCTGTACAGCGCCGACGAGCTCCGGCGCGGCTCTCTCACTGTGCGCGCGCCGCGGCGCGGCCTCGTCGCCTTGCAGCTGGAGGCGAAAGACGCCAGCTCGGCACTTTCCGAGACGCTTCCGGGACGCCTCCGAGACGCTCCCGAGACACCTCAGAGCAGCCTCGGAGACACGTTAGAGCGGGACACGCCAGAAGCATCCAGCCTCCGCCTCAGACACTTCCGAGACGCTTCTGAGACGCTTCCGAGACGCTGCTGCGAATCACAGGTGGCGGAAGGTGCGACCCACGGCGGCGAGTTGGAGCGCGGCGGCGAGTTGGAGAGCGGCGGTGCGTTGGGGAGCGGCGGTGCGTTGGGGAGCGGCGGCGAGTTGGAGAGCGGCGGCGAGTCGGAGCGCCGCGGCGCTTCCGCCTCCCTGAGCGGCGCTGGTGGCAGTGTCGACGGCGGCGAGGGTTGTGGCGGTGTCGACGGCGGCGAGGGTTGTGGCGGTGGCGGCAGCGGCGGTGGCGGCGGCGGCGATGGCGGCGGCGGCGGCGATGGCGGCGGCGGCGATGCTTCGTTGCGGGCGACGCATCTCTGGTGCAGCCGGCCGGATCGGCTGCCACGCGGTACGGTGATTCGCCGCGCGTCTGAGGGGTGTGCGCCTGCCCTCCCCCTTGGCACAGGTGCAGCATGCGGCGAGATTGCACGAGATTGCACGAGATTACCCGAGATTGCACGAGATTGCCCTCCCCCTCGTACAGGTGCAGCATGCGGCGGCTCGGCTGCCGCGCTGCCGCCGCCACCGCCCAGGAGGTGTGTGTGTGTGTGTGTGCAGAGAGGTGAAGAGACAGCCGCCTTGCCAGCGACCGGACACCATCGCGGTATGGGTGGACGCGCGAGACAGGAGATGTGACAGCACGCATCGAGCGGCACGCAGACACACACACACACACACAAGACACACTCGGCCAGCTCGGCTGCCGCGCTCTCGCCGCCACCGCCCAGGAGGTGTGTACGTGCGTGTGTCTGTAGCTGGCGTGTGAAGAGCAGTCCGCGGCTCGGACTAGACGTCAGCGCGGTATGGGTGCCGCTAGACGCGAGATGACGGCACGCATCGAGCGGCACAAAGGCACACACACACACTACAAGACATACTCCAGGAGGCGGCCGGTCGGAGGCGAGCGATCGAGCGGAGTCGTCCGTTGCAGCTCTGCCGCCGGTAGGAGGGGGTCGACTAGCACGGTGCCACTGCAAGCCGCTCGCACACAAGGCGGGTGGCCACGGTGGCCCGTCCGCTGATAGGAGGCGATGGCCCGGCTGGCCGGCTGTCTTCACTCGCGCCGCCAGCTCCGCCGCACGGGTCTGCCGCTGCCGGGAGGCTGCCCGCCGTTGAACGAGGGGCCTTCCTCGGTCACGGCGACGGCATCGGGTTTAGGCCAGCTGCTGCGGCTGGTGCGCGAGCTGCTTGCGGCGGCGGCGCTGCAGGAGGAGGGGCGAGGGGCGGCGGGGCCGGCGGGGGCGGCGGGAGCGGCGG